>NC_084627.1:43292518-43352518 GCF_033978795.1 Nerophis ophidion | reverse complement strand
GTTCTCTACCACATGTCGACCGGCAGGTTTCGGTAAGAAAATGGTGCTAATAAGTCGGCTCTTACCGTACACATGAGCGGAGCTTGCGTCGTTCCCCGTGCACCTGTCAAAGAGGCAGCTGCGGACTCTCTTGCCTACTCCGACTTGCCGCCCACGAACGTGGGATGCTTCCCCCGTGGAGGAGGGGGAAAAAAAAGCACAGCCCGGCCCGACCGGCTGCTTTCGCTTTGCCTCGTTGAGAAACGTGGCTTCCCTCAGAGACACTGGCGGTCACCAGGCTAGTGGCCTACTCAGTGGCCTAGTGGTTAGAGTTTCTGCCCTGAGATCGATAGGTTGGGAGTTCAAACCCCGAGTCATACCAAAGACTATAAAAAAAATTGGGACCCATTGCCTCCCTGCTTGGCACTCAGCATCAAGGGTTGGAATTGGGGGTTAAATCACCATAAATGATTCCCGGGCGCTGCACCGCTGCTGCCCACTGCTCCCCTCATTTCCCAGGGGGTGATCAACGGGATGGGTCAAAATCAGAGGACCAATTTCACCATACCTAGTGTGTGTGTGACATTCATTAGTACTTTAACTTTTAAGGCACTACTATATAATCTCACTAAAACACTAGTAACACAATGAGCAGATAAGGGATATTCCAGAATTATCCTAGTAAATGTGTCTAATAACATCTGAATCGCTCCCACTGCCCTGTTTATTGTTTTTTTTCTAGTCCTTCACTCTCACTATCCTCATCCACAAATCTTTCATCCTCGCTCAAATTAATGGGGAAATTGTCGCTTTCTCGGTCCGAATCGCTCTCGCTGCTAGTGGCCATGATTGTAAACAACGTTCAGACGTGAGGAGCTCTACAACCTGTGGACGTCACACGCACCTCGTCTGCTACTTCCGGTACAGGCAAGGCTTTTTTATTATGCCAAAAGTTGAGAACTTTATCGTCGATGTTCTCTACTAAATCCTTTCAACAAAAATATGGCAATATCGCGAAATGATCAAATATGACAGAACGGACCTGCTATCCCCGTTTAAATAAGAAAATCTAATTTCAGGAGGCCTTTAAGTTGTGTTCCTACTAAGGTTGTACGCTATACCAGTACTAATATAGTATGGCCATACTAAAGAATCAAAAACGGTACTACACTCCTTTTGAAAAGTACCGGGCATAACTGAGCGTCGTGACAATGCTGGTTTTACGTGCAGAAGAGCATGTTCGGCATCGCGCACACAAAGAGTACTTACAAGCAGACACAGTGTGTAGACAGAAAAGTGAGAATGGACGCATTTTGGTGTAAAAATTAAAGATAAAGGTGAAGTTCTAACATTCAAACACCCTCAGGAAGAGCTAGCTAGCAGCTAACATCCATCCGCAGTTTTTTTAACTACTTCTAAATCACTAATCCTGGCCCCAAAGGCCAGTAAGTTTCTTACAAGTACCATTATCACTGCAGGACGAGGAATAGCTACAAATGCTTCACAGCACATTTTTTAAACTCCCACCATTTCCACATTTTTCAACCGATTCAAACCATTCCACCTTCAACACATTTCACCATTTTGGAAATAGAAACTATAATTTTTCCAAGTTCAAAAAATTCCAGAATTTTCCTTAATTCCTGCTTTTCTAAAGCCCTATTTCCACACTTTTTTCTGGTGACCACTCCTTCCACATTTTTCAACACATTTCAACCTTTCCACTGTCAAAACATTCCTCTTAATCAAGAAAAAAAACCAAAGTCGTTTTTTGAACTAGAAGAATTTTCCTGTTTTCCCGAAATTCCAGCAATTTGAAAATACCATTTCTAAATTCAACATGTTACTACTTCAACATTTCTCGAACAGATTTGAAAAATTCCAACACCAACAATTCATTCAGACGATTTATTTTTTTCCCATTTTCAAAGGATATTCTCTATTTTCCCGAAATTCCCAATTTTGGGGGGAAATTCCCATTGAAATCAATGAGACATTCTTCAAAGTTCCACAGCTGCCACAATGTTCTTCTCATTCAAAAAGTGGAATTCTTTCCAATTCTTGTTTTATGTAAAGCTTCAGTCGTTCAACAGTCCGGGGTCTCCGCTGTCGTATTTTACGCTTCATAATGCACCACACATTTTCGATGGAAGACAGATCTGGACTGCAGGCGGGCCAGAAAAGTACCCGCACTCTTTTTATGAAATTACGCTGTTCTAACACGTATTGAATGTGGCTTGGCATTGTCTTGCTGAAATAAGCAGGGGCGTCCATGAAAAAGACGGCGCTTATATGGCAGCATATGTTGTTCCAAAACCTGTATGTACCTTTCAGCATTAATGGTGCCATCACATATGTTTAAGTTACCCATGCCTTGGTCACTAATGAAATTTTGAAAATTTGCGTCGATAACAGTCTGGATAGTCTGGTTGACACGATGTTGAATATTTCCAAAAACAATTTGAAATGTGGACTCGTCAGACCACAGAACACTTTTCCACTTTGCATCAGTCCATCTTAGATGATCTCTGGCCCGGAGAAGCCGGCGGCGTTTCTGGATGTTGTTGATAAATGGCTTTTGCTTTGCATAGTAGAAATTTACCATGCACTTACAGATGTAGCGATTAACTGTATTAAGGGACACTTGTTTTCTGAAGTGTTCCTGAGCCCATGTGGTGATATCTTTTTGAGATTGATGTCGGTTTTTGATACAGTGCTCTCTGAGGGATCAAAGGTCACGGTCATTCAATGTTGGTTTCCGGCCATGCCGCGTACGTGGAGTGATTTCTCCAGATTCTCTGAACCTTTTGATATTATGGACTGTAGATGTTGAAATCCCAAATTTTTTTGCAATTGCTTTTTGAGAAACGTTGTTCTTAAACTGTTTGACTATTTGCTCACGCAGTTGTGGACAAAGGGTGTACCTCGCCCCATCCTTTCTTGTGAAAGACTGAGCATTTTTTGGGAATCTGTTTTTATACCCAATCATGGCACTCACCTGTTCCCAACTAGCCTGCACACCTGTGGGATGTTCCATATAAGTGTTTGATGAGCATTCCTCAACTTTATCGGTATTTATTGCCACCTTTCCCAACTTCTTTGTCACATGTTGCTGGCAACAAATCCTAAAGTTAATGATTATTTGCAAAAAAAAAAAATGTTTATCAGTTTGAACGTCAAATATGTTGTCTTTGTAGCGCATTCAACTGAATATGGGTTGAAAATGATTTGCAAATCATTGTATTCCGTTTATATTTACATCTAACACAATTTTCCAACTCATATGGAAACGGGGTTTGTAGTCTGAACTACTGTAGGTGTGAATGATGCTATATGCTAGTACTCTGACTGACAAGTGATCAGTCGACACTGCAAAAACAGAAATCTAAGTAAGATAAAATATCTCAAATAAGGGGGATATTTGCTTATTTTCCGTCTGATAAGATAATTCTTCTCACTAAGCAGATTTTATGTTAGAGTCTTTTACTTGTTTTAAGGGTTTTGCTCCTAAATGATCTCAGTAAGATACTACAGCTTGTTTACAACATTTTATGACCTATTTTGAGTAAAATATGCTTGAAACTATTTTTGTCCAAGTGTCCAAAACACACCCAGCAATGGTGCACAGGAAGGCGGGGAAGAAGAGGGGTAAAAGGCGGCCAAAATGTTCACAAGTCCCAATTGTGTCCAAAATACCTCCCCGGGTTCCAGTCCCACGAGTCCCGCCGCCGGCCACACAAATCCCGAGATACAAAACATTTCCAAAACGCACCCAGCAAAGTCCCACGGGAAGTAGGGGGGAAAAATTAGAAAAGTCGGCAAAAGTCCCCAAAAATGTTCAAAATATCTACCAAGGTTCGAGTCCCAACCGGGTTCGAGGTTGAGTTTGAGTGCACACTCGAACCCGGGAGGGACTTTTGAACATTTCACCGACTTTTCTCCCCACCTTCCCGTGGGACTTTGCTGGGCGCGTTTTGGACATTTTGGGCATCCCGGCCGGCGGCGGAACTTGTGGGACTCGAACCTGTGTAGGTATTTTGAAAATTTTTGGGACTTTTGCTGACTTTTCCAACTTTCATACCCCCTTCCCATGGGACTCGGCTGGGTGTGTTATGGACATTTTGGGCATCCCGGGACTTGTGTGGCCATACATTAGATTGTATACTTGTTTTAAGTGTTTAGGTCCTAAATGATCTCAGTAAGATATTACAGCTTGTAGCTGAGATTTGATGACCAATATTGAGTAAAACATGCTTGAAACTAGAATATCAACTGTTGCAAAGCTGTGTCATCAACACTCACAAGTATAAAACTACTTTTTAAAGCAAGAATTTCTTATTTTAAGAACGTAAAACAAAATCATGACTTTGACACAATTGTTTCTCATATTAAAACAGATGACAGCCAAATAGATTTGCCGTTTTATTTTCAATGAAACAATAGAAAATACATACCCGTATAGTAGTACACTTATTAGTGAGAATATACTTATTTTAAGAAATGTTTGGGTTCATTGAAGTTAGCTAATTTTACTTGTTTTGAAAGGTCTTGACAAGCCAAATTTTCTTGTTCTATTGGCAGATAATTTTGTGTAGTTCAAGTAAAATACCCCTCATTTTTGTATTTTGTTTCTTGTTTTTGAACACTGACTTTTTGCAGTGCAGGGTGTAGTCACCCGATTGGCCCAAGTCCCAGTCACCCCGAATAAGGTGAATGGTCTAGAAATTGGACGGATGCACAAACTTCTTATCACATTGAGATGTGAATACATCTTTTAGTATACTTAATACAAAAGTTTCCCCAGCATTGAATCTCAAGTGTTCCACTACTCTCAACTTTCTCAGCTCCACTTCCCACCATCTTCCAATTTACAGCCTGAATGTATGTCACGGCATTAACATGCGCCCACGCTGCCCTGTGATCAAGCCCACACTTGGACATACGTCAGAGGATGTTTACCCCGCCAATAAGCATCCTAGCGGTAAATAGCATCCTGCTTTTATCTTACCTTACATTGTCTGAGGCACAGACGGCAGCATTATGAGACGGGGATGGGAGAGGAAGGTGAAGTTAAGTTTATAGGATGTAGGAGAATACAAGTGAAGGGATTCTGCCTAAAGGGCCTCATCATTGGCCCTTATTTCATTGTTCTGGAACCAAAAAATATGTTTATTGGAAAAAAAAATCACCCTCATTCCTGGCCTGCATCAGTCCTTTGATGTCATCTACAGAAGATGGATGGCAATTTTATATTGAGTAATATGTATTTTGTCACTTTTTCGAGCAGAATTTGAAGGAATTATCAAACCTGTGTTGTTGCAGATTGTAGCAATACGAGAAGAGGTCAGCCTGTATACATTAAAGGGGGAACATTATCACCAAACCTATGCAAGCGTCAATATATACCTTGATGTTGCAGAAAAAAGACCATGTATTTTTTTTAACCGATTTCCGAACTCTAAATGGGTGAATTTTGGCAAATTAAACGCCTTTCTGTTTATCGGTCTTTCAGCGATGACGTCAGAACGTGACGTCACCGAGGTAACACACCCGCCATATCCATTTTCACATTACAAACACCGGGTTATTTTCCGTTTTTTCGACAATTTTTTGGAACCTTGGAGACATCATGCCTCGTCGGTGTGTTGTCGGAGGGTGTAACAACACTAACAGGGAGGGATTCAAGTTGCACCACTGGCAAGAAATCTGCCGCCAGACCCCCATGGAATGTGCCAGAGTGTCTTCACATTTTACCGGCGATGCTAAGACAGACATGGCACAGAGATGTATGGATAACCTGCAGATGCATTTTCAACGATTAAGTCAACGAAATCACAAAGGTGGGTTTTGTGGATGTTGACTTATGTGCTAATCAGACATATTTGGTCATGGCATGACTGCCAGCTAATCGATGCTAACATGCTACGCTGATTGATGCTAACCTGCTATTTACGCTAGCTGTATGTACATTTGAAACTAAATACCCACATTTAATGCGAAACAAACACTTACCAATCGACGGATTTAAGTTGCTCCAGTGTCACAAGATGCGAAAGTCCTGATCGTTCGGTCCGCACATTTTACCGGCGATGCTAGTAAGGCAGCCATGCCATGGGCCACTTCATTAGGTACACCCACGCTATGGCCGAATAGCATCAATAGCTTCAATTTCTTCTTCAATTTCGTTTTCGCTATCTGCCTCCATACTCCGACCATCTGTTTCAATACATGCGTAATCTGTTGAATCGCTTAAACCGCTGAAATCTGAGTCTGAATCCGAGCTAATGTCGCTATATCTTGCTGTGGTAACCGCCATGTTGTTTGTATTGGCAGCCCTGTATGACGTCACAGGGAAATGGACGGGTGGATATAGCGATGGTGAAAATCAGGGACTTTAAAGCTTTTTTTTTGGGATATTTGTGGGTTCTTCCGAGGATGTCGTAGTCGTAATGGTTTGTACAGTCCTTTGAGACATTTGTGATTTAGGGCTATAAAAATAAACATTGATTGATATTCCGGGAGGTGTAAAATTTTGAAAAAAACTTCGAAAAATAAAACAAGCCACTGGGAACTGATTTTTATTGTTTTTAACCCTTTTGAAATTGTGATAATGTTCCCCTTTAACAAATTAAAATATGGACCACTCCGGTCAAATTGGGACGGACCAAGCGAGAGGAGCGTAATGGGAAATTGGTTCCAGTTCTATATCGATGAGATGGAAAGGGGTGTCCCAAGTACTGATGACTAAAAAACTAACTGATATTGTGGGAAATGACTGCCGCGTTCATTTTCAGGAGTAAAAAAAACACAAGAACTTGTTAGTGAACTTTCCGTCATTTGAATGCTGCGTCTTGAAAAGAAGCTTCTTCAGGCATGGTTGTTTTATCCGAGTTGGAAAATAAAGGCCATGTTGTGCAAAAACGTAAATGTACATTTTAGAGGACACTCGTTCTCAGTAGGAAGTGAACATAAAGAAATAAAAAGTATCATTATTGTAACATTTTAAGTAAGTTCAATATTTTGGATTTAGATAATCAGATATTCACGATGCTAGCCTCATCTTTAGAGTTCTGAATACATTTGCTCCCCCTCCCTTGATAGAGGAATCAATCAATGTTTACTTATATAGCCTTAAATCACGAGTGTCTCAAAGGGCTGCACAAGCCACACCAGATCCCACACCAAGGCAAGGAAAAACTCAAACCAATGGGATGACAATGAGAAACCTTGGAAGGGACCGCAGATGTGGGAACTCCCTCCCCCCTGGGTGACCAGTGCAATGGACGTCGAGTGGATCTAGCATAATATTGTGAGAGTCCAGTCCATAGTTAATTTGTCATAATAGTGAGAGTCTAGTCCATAGTTAATTTAACATAATAGAGTCCAGTCCATAGTGGATCTAACATAATAGAGTCCAGTCCATAGTGGATCTGGCATAATAGTGAGAGTCCAGTCCATACTGGATCTAACATAATAGTGAGAGTCCAGTCCATAGTGGATCTAACATAATAGTGTGAGAGTCCTGTCCATAGTGGATCTAAATAATAGTGAGATTCCGTTCCATAGTGGATCTAAAATAATAGTATGAGTCCAGTCCATAGTGGATCTAATATGATAGAGTGAGAGTTCAGTCCATAGTGGATCTAACATAACAGTGAGAGTCCAGTCCATAGTGGATCTAACATAACAGTGAGAGTCTAGTCCATAGTGGATCTAACATAATAGTGAGAGTCCAGTCCATAGTGGATCTAACATAATAGTGAGAGTCAAGTCCATAGTGGATCTAACATAACAGTGAGAGTCTAGTCCATAGTGGATCTAACATAATAGTGAGAGTCCAGTCCATAGTGGATCTAATATGATAGAGAGTCCAGTCCATAGTGGATCTAACATAATAGTGAGAGTCCAGTCCATAGTGGATCTAACATAATAGTGAGAGTCCAGTCCATAGTGGATCTAACATAAGAGTGAGAGTCCAGTCCATAGTGGATCTAATATGATAGAGTGAGAGTTCAGTCCATAGTGGATCCAACATAATAGAGTCCAGTCCATAGTGGATCCAACATTATAGTGAGAGTCAAGTCCATAGTGGATCTACATAATACTGATATTCCAGTCCATAGTGGATCTAAAATAATAGTATGAGTCCAGTCCATAGTGGATCTAAAATAATAGTATGAGCCCAGCCCATCGTGGATCTAATGTGATGGAGTGAGAGTTCAGTCCATAGTGGATCTACCATAATAGTGAGAGTACAGTCCATAGTGGATCTAACATAATAGTGAGGGTACAGTCCATAGTGGATCTAAAATATTAGTGAGAGTCCAGTCCATAGTGGATCTAATATGATAAGAGTGAGAGTTCAGTCCATAGTGGACCTAACATAATAGTGAGAGTCCAGTCCATAGTGGATCTAGCATAATAGTGGGAGTCCAGATGTTATGAAGAAAAAAGATAGCAGTCAAGTAAAACCAGAGCAGTGACCAGAGGGGACTACAACGTACAAAGGCGCAGGACTAAATTTGGCCAAATGGTGAGGTCTATCAAAGTCATGGAACAGGCTGCCAGCCCTTGTCAGAAACGGTGACACCTATTTACATTTAAAATTACACCGAAACAGGGTTGAAAACTAATCAGACGTGCACACACAATTAGATTATTGTTTTTTTGGTTAGTTGCTGGTTTTATTTGTTTGTCCATGGTCTGTGCTTATGGTATACTTGCAATGTGTAATGTATTATGATGTATGTATTCTTTTGCATCATGGCCTGTTGAATGTTTACTGTATTAACCTGCCTCAGGACAATGAATGAACATGAGGTATTGTGCTAACTCCGGCATATTCACTCTGTTGCTCTATGTTGTGTCCGGACTATGACTTAGGCGTAGATTGTATTCCCGAGGTGCAAAGCGATCGGAGTGGACTTTGAGTTGTTTTTTCCAGAAGGCAAAGGAAATTTGGCACGGGCAAGACGTGAATGTAAGTACATATTTTATTTTCCAACACCAACTACAAAAATGTAATCGGTGCGGCGTCTTCAGTAATGCGGACGTTGTACCGATCCATTGTGGTGAAGAAGGAGCTGAGCCGGAAGGCAAAGCTCTCAGTTTACCGGTCGATCTCCGTTCCCATCCTCACCTATGGTCATGAGCTTTGGGTCATGACCGAAAGGATAAGATCACGGGTACAAGCGGCCGAAATGAGTTTCCTCCGCCGGGTGGCGGGGCTCTCCCTTAGAGATAGGGTGAGAAGCTCTGTCATCCGGGAGGAACTCAAAGTAAAGCCGCTGCTCCTCCACATCGAGAGGAGCCAGATGAGGTGGTTCGGGCATCTGGTCAGGATGCCACCCGAACGCCTCCCGAGGGAGGTGTTTAGGGTGCCTCCAACCGGTAGGAGGCCACGGGGAAGACCCAGGACACGTTGGGAAGACTATGTCTCTCGGCTGGCCTGGGAACGCCTCGGGATACCCCGGGAAGAGCTAGACGAAGTGGCTGGGGAGAGGGAAGTCTGGGCTTCCCTGCTTAGGCTGCTGCCCCCGCGACCCCACCTCGGATAAGCGGAAGAAGATGGATGGTTGGATGGATGACTACAAAAAAGGAATAAACAGAAAGTGCTCACAAGGAGGTACAAACACTTGGCTATGAAACAAAACTATGAACATAAAACAAAACACTTGCACAATGGCATGAATAACAAAAAACTTACTTGGAAAAAGACAAGGGGCATGGATCATTGGCATGAAAGGCATAGAAGAGAGATGGTGTGAAGGAGGTGGTAGACTGATGTTTCCTGTAGATTAACTACGATCAAAGTATTGGACAGGACGTCGAAATGTTTAAATAAAGTTGTACTTTAGATAAGAAAAATGTGGGGATACAAACGGTACAAAACAATCCTTATAACTTGTTATCTGTCATTCATTCATCACCCGAAGGCTCGTAACGCTCAGTCTCAACCACAATGCACCTGCTCCCGCTCCTTTCATTACATTCGGTTTTCCGCAGTGCATTGTGGAAAATGTAGTATTTTAGTTAACCCTTTGTCATGCTATAAAATAGAAAACAAATCAATCCAGTGTCAGTGTTTCTCAAATAAATGTATAAATCAAATCAATTCACTTTTAACTCTTTTTAGCTGTAAATAACAGATAAATTTATCAGCAATAAATCTAGCATGCAAATTATGGAATGACCATCACAAATGAACTATATAACCCATAAGTTACAACATTTCCAGGTTAACTACATTGCAACTGTGGCTTAAATAATACTGTGGTGATTAGTGAAAACAGATGTGAGACATGAGGACAGGTGAAAACTAATGGGTCGTCATGGTGACAAAACCAACCAGGGAGTGCAAAAAAACCGGAACTGAGTGGCCAAAAAACAAACAGAACATGACCAAAACAAAACATGATCACATAGACACATGTTGATGAATATGCATTGTCCTAATTCAAATCAATAAATAAAATGAATATTCCAGGTTTGTGCATGACTTGATTTCTCTTTCGTGTCATTTAAGAATGTGATATAGTGACATCTTGCCATGCGCTACATTTGTATCCATCATTTTAGCACAGTTTGACGCTCAAATCCATTAGTATGGCAAATTCAAGAGGTTCCACAGAGAGAGACGTATTTAAAGTACTTTACAGAGTCTGCAATCAATGTCACCTCTCTTTCCTCTTAGGACAATTTATTTCCCCCCCCCCCCGACCCTCCCATACCACAATGTCAGTTATCACGGCCTAATAAAATCCAAGCACCCGTCTCAAATTTTACTCCTCAAGTTAGTCATCTCTCCTCCTCAAATGCGTCAATTTCTAAAGTAAACACGACTTAACGGCCTTTGTATTTAAAACAGGATGTAAAACTTCGTTTTTTTTAAAAGACAGTTTAAATGCATGTGTGTGTAATAGTTGGCAGGCAGGTATATCACACACACACTCCCTTTTACTTATTATCTCCCCATGTATCCCACACACATTAAGCTCTCTTCCCGTCTGGTGTTGCTTCCAGCATAAAACCAAACCATGTGTGGGAGCTAACCCGCAGTCCAATAGAACATGACCGTATTATCTCAGGAGATTCTCAGCGGTCTCAAGTGGCGGGGATCGAAGAAGAGTTGAAAAGTGCCTGTGGGTCGGACTTTTAAGACTTGCCAAGATTTCTGGGCTGCAACAGGTCTCCGTCACCGCTGTCACCATATTTTCTTAGCTTGTTCATTCTCACCGTTCCTATTGGAACCCCTTTCACTTTCTCTCTGACTTCAACTTTTCTGCACCCCCGTCTCTCTTTCTCTCCCTCCTTCTCCGCCACCAACAAGGCATGAAAACGGTGCTCCATTAGTAGTGCCTGGACTAAGCCCAGTCTGACACGTCCTGCTTTGATCAGCCGTGAGCTGGGCTAAACACCCCGCTAAACTCCCAGTCTGGAGAGGGGGAGGAGGAGGAGGAAGGTGGGGAGTTGGGGTTAGGGAAAGATGGGATCGTGAAGATTAAAGCGGGGAAGTGAGATGGAGACGCATTTAGTCTTCTCCTTCATGGCTGCGGCTTAGTTATATCATCCAACTTTATTTCTGGAGGATGCAACGTGTCCGTCTGGCGAACACACACCTGTGGAAGGGCGCACATTTCCACTGACCAGCGGCAAGTGGACAAAAAAGCGCTCATCTTTTTCCTCCCCAGGAGCGAAGAGAAAAGGGATTTCCGCTCAGTGCTAATCAATCAGGCCATAATAATGGATCCCATGCCTAGCTGTCGACCAGAGGGGTCAAGGCATCCCGTGACCCGGCGCTCAGGACCCGGGGGCCAAAGCCCCTCTCAGAATAGCACCCCAGGACAGACTCCCCGGGCTAATTGTCCGAGCCAGTGTCAGCCTTTTCAATGCCCCCCGCTCCCCACCTTCCACTTTCTCTCTTTTCTTCTCCCCGACTCCTCTCCTCTTCGCAACTCTGCAATCCTCTCACTTTCTATACAACTCCAAATTCCACAATGTCTGCCAGTATGTAGTATGGGAGGGAGAAAGAAGTGGTACTTTCTGATTAAAAAGGGAGGGATTGAATAACAAGTGACGATGGACAGTGAGTTCTAAAATCAGCAACAACCTAACTGTCACAGGTTTATCTATCGCCTCAAATGGTCTTCAGGAGGTTAGGATCCTAGAATCAATGTCTACCAGTGTGTAGTATGGAAGGGAGAAAGAAGGGGTACTTTCTGATTAAAAAGGGAGGGATTGAATAACAAGGGACGATGGACTGTGAGTTCTAAAATCAGCAACAACCTAACTGTCACAGGTCTATCGCATCAAATGGTCTTCGAGAGGTTTGGATCCTAGAATTAATGTCTTCCAGCGTGTAGTATAAAAGGGAAAATGAAGGGGTACTTTTTGATTAAATAAGGAGAGATTGAACAACAAGGTACGATGGATAGTGAGTTCTAAAATCAGCAACAACCTAACTGTCACAGGTTTATCTATCGCCTCAAATGGTCTTCAGGAGGTTAGGATCCTAGAATCAATGTCTACCAGTGTGTAGTATGAAAGGGAGAAAGAAGGGGTACTTTCTGATTAAAAAGGGAGAGATTGAATAACAAGTGACGATGGACAGTGAGTTCTAAAATCAGCAACAACCTAACTGTCACAGGTCTATCTATCGCCTCAAATGGTCTTCAGGAGGTTAGGACCCTAGAATCAATGTCTGGCAGGGTGCGGTATGGCAGGGTAGAAAGAAGGGGCGCTTTCTGATTAAATAAGGAGAAATTGAATAACAAGGGACGATGGACAGTGAGTTCTAAAATCTGCAACAACCTAACTGTCACAGGTCTATCTATCGCCACAAATGGTCTTCATGAGGTTAGGATCCTATAATCAATGTTTGCCAGCATGTAGTATAAAAATGAGAAAGAAGGGGTACTTTTTGATTAAATAAGGAGAGATTGAATAACAAGGGATGATGGACAGGGAGTTCTAAAATCAGCAACAACCTAACTGTCACAGGTCTATCGCCTCAAATGGTCTTCAAGAGGTTTGGATCCTAGAATGAATGTCTGCCAGTGTGTAGTATGGAAGAGAGAAAGAAGGGGTACTTTCTGATTAAATAAGAAGAGATTGAATAAGGGACGATGGACAGTGAGTTCTAAAATCAGCAACAACCGAACTGTCACAGGTCTATCGCCTCAAATGGTCTTCAAGAGGTCTGGATCCTACAATCAATGTCTGCCAGTGTGTAGTATGGAAGGGAGAAAGAAGGGGTACTTTCTGATTAATAAGGGAGAGATTGAATAACAAGGGACGATGGACAGTGCGTTTTAAAATCAGCAACAACCTAACTGTTACAGGTCTATCCATCAACAGTGGTTCTTAACCTTGTTGGAAGTACCGAACCCCCCATAGTTTCATATGCACATTCACCGAACCCTTTAAATTCAAATTCAAGAAAAAGTTATGTTTTTGTTTTTTTTACTTGTTCAAAGAACAAAACCGACAAAGAGCATGAACTCCCAACAAATTACACACCTACAAAGTAGCGGGACTTCTGCGGTTGCCATATACATAATACGCCGGTGGGGAGAAGTTTTTATTTACACGATGAGTCGGGTGTGTCTTGACCTCTGCGGAGGCTCCGCTGAACCCCTGAGGCCAACTCACTGAACCCCAAGGGTTCAATCGAACCCTGGTTAAGAACCACTCTATCGCCTCAAATGGTTTTCAGGAGGTTAGGATCTTAGAATCAATGTCCGCCAGCGTGTAGTATGCAAGGGAGAAAGAAGGGATACCTTCTGATTAAATAAGGAGAGATTGAATAACAAGGGACGATGGACTCTGAGTTCCAAAATCAGAAACAACCTAACTGTCACAGGTCTATCGCCTCAAATGGTCTTCAGGAAGTTAGGATCCTAGACTCGGGTTGACCACCACGATGCATACAAAACCCCCGAGAGAGGACATGCACGGAGTCAAACAAGAGAGCAGGAGAATCCAATGACATTCCTTTCATTCCAAGCGTACGCTGCCAATTAACAGCATAACATCCCACAAGGCGGAGGGGACAGATTGATGGAGATGTATCCCGGGGTTGCACCAGCACCACATCTCGCATGCCACGCTTGCCTCCCTTCACTCTCACAGTCCCATTCAACTCTCCTCCACACTCCGCCAGGTCGCGGTCAGACGGCGCAGCGGCACAAAAATCCAAAAGACTCATCGAGAATGTGAAATAAAAATTAATTGGCTACTCACTGGGCACCTCCTCTTTATTTCTTGCTTTTTCCTGATCTGTCACTCCCTTGTGTTGTGCCAGTCCGATAGAGGAAAGTTGCCGTCTCCGTACGTGAGGCGTGTGTGTGAGCGCTTGTGTGGAAGAGAGAGGCAAAGTGTGTGTGTGTCTGTCTCCGGGTCTCGCAGTGATCTGAGTGAGAGAGCTGAGGCTGTTTTAAACAGACTGCTCTCCCCCATGTGACCAGCCCAGCCACAGGCAGGAATATATTACTGACACACACACACACACACACACACACACACACACACACACACACACACACACTCTCTCTCCCATTCCATGCTTACACTCATGTCCACAGTGCACCCCCTAGCCACTGATCAGAGAAGTGTAAGTAGCAGCCCACACCCAGAAGACACACACAGCAATACGCAGAATGGACAATTATCAACAGGGTTTAGGTTGACAATAAACCGGAATAAAATGTGAGGGGTGTTTTCAATCCGTCGTCAAAATACAAACCCCGTTTGCATATCAGTTGGGAAATTGTGTTAGATTTAAATATAAACGGAATAAAATGATTTGCAAACCCTTTTCAACCCATATTCAGTTGAATACACTACAAAGACAAGATTTTTGATGTTCAAACTCAAAAACTGTATTTTTTTCTTGCAAATAATAATGAACTTATATAATCATGGCTGCAACACGTGCCAAAGTAGTTGGGAAAGGGCATGTTCACCACTGTGTTACATCACATTTTATTTTAACAACACTCAATAAATGTTTGGGAACTGAGGAAACTAATTGTTGAAGCTTTGAAAGTGGAATTCTTTCCCATTCTTGTGTTATGTAGAGCTTCAGTCGTTCAACAGTCCGGAGTCTCCGCTATCGTATTTTACGCTTCAAAATGTGCCACACATTTCCGATGGGAGACATGTCTGGAAAGTACCCGCACTCTTTTACTACGAAGCCACGCTGTTGTAACACATGGCTTGGCATTGTTTTGCTGAAATAAGCAGGGGCGTCCATGATAACGTTGCTTGGATGACAACATATGTTGCTCCAAAACCTGTATGTACCTTTCAGCATTAATGGTGCCTTCACAGATGTGTAAGTTACCCATGCCTAGGGCACTAATACACCCCCATGCCATCACAGATGCTGGCTTTATTTATACAGCCCTTAATCACAAGTGTCTCAAAGGGCTGCACAAGCCACCAAACATCTTCGGCTCGGATATCACATCAGGGCAAGAAAAACAACTCAACCCAATGGAATACAATGAGAAACCTTGGAGGGGACCGCAGATGTTGGTGCTTTGGTTGTGCTTACTGACCTCAAACCTGGAAAACCAAAAACATAATAACCATCCGGAAGATGGCAGATCAACTGGTCTAAAAGGGGGGTCTATTTAAAGGCTAACGTATACAAATACATTTTAAGATGGAGCTTAAATGCTTCTACTGTGGTCGCATCTCTTACTGTTACTGGTAGAACATTCCAGAGAACTGGAGCCCCAATAGAAAAGGCTCTATAGCCCGCAGACTGTTTTTGGACTCTGGGAATCACCAATAAGCCGGCGTTCTTAGGAATACAGATTTCTTGCCGGGACATATAGTACAATACAATTAGCAAGATAGGATGGAGCTAGACCGTGTAGTATTTTATACCTAAGTAGTAAAACCTTAGTCTCGTTTAAAGTGCACAGGAATCCAGTAAAAAGGTATATAAAAAAGGTATATACAGTATAGGCGTAATATGATAAAATGTTATTGTTCTTGTTAAAATTCTAGCAGCCACATTTTTTGTTTGTTTTGTTCTTTGTTTATCTTTTCCACTGATAGGGACAATTGTGGAAAATGTTCCTTGTGGATCATTAAAGTTTGTATAAGTCTAAGTCTAAGGCACACAAATGCAACATTTAGATTTTGTGACACAAATGTTGAAACTGATATATGATCCCCACATCTTTGGTCCCCCCAAGGTTTTTCATTGTCCCATTGGGTTGAGTTTGTCCATGCCCTGATGTGGGATCTGAGCCGAGGATGTGGTTGTGGCTGGTGCAGCCCTTTGAGACACTTGTGCTTAAAGGCTATAAGTAAACTTTGTTTGAAATACAGTATGGTGTTCTTGGGATGCAACTCAGTATTCTTCTTCCTCCAAACACGACGAGTTGAGTTTATACGAAAATGGATACATGGGTGATACAGCAGAGGATTGGGAGAATATCATGTGGTCATGTGAAACCAAAATATAACTTTTTGGTATAAACTCAACTCGTCGTGTTTGGAGGAAGAAGAACACTGAGTTGCATCCCAAGAACACCACACCTACTGTGAAGCATGGGGGTGGAAACATCATGCTTTGGGGCTGTTTTTCAGCTAAGGGGACAGGACGATTGATCCGTGTTAAGGAAAGAATGAATGGGGCCATGTATCGTGAGATTATGAGCCAAAACCTTCCATAAGTGAGAGCTTTGAATGGTTGATCAAATACTTATTTTCCACCATAATTTACAATGATTTAAAATTCTTATAATGTGAATTCCTGGATTTTTTTTTTCACATTCTGTCTCTCACAGTTGAAGTGTACTTATGATGAAAATTACAGACCTCTGTCATCATTTTAAGTGGGAGAACTTGCACAATCAGTGTCTGGACTAAATACTTTTTTGCCCCACTGTAAGGGCCAACTTGGTCAGCATTAGAGGGGCCCTCTGATATCCTAGTCGACACTTTTGAATCAGGACCAATGTGGTCAAGTGTGGTCAGTTGTGGGTAGCGTGCCGCGAAAACCAAGGAACACTCCCCACCGATAGTAAGAAAAAGTCTTGAATTTATAGCAAATTCGAAAGTTGTCTGCGACTACTCCATTTACCAACACTGCTATGATACACCATTTTTAAAAAGGGAATGACCAGCATGTACAGAATGGTGTTGATTCATGTGTTGATCCACACCCAACACCCTCTGCCGTGGACATTTGTGGAAAATTATAACAGGGCAATTGTTTTCTGAAGCATGTAACTCTGATAAAGGAAAACCAAAAACAAATGTCTTTTGCTGTCAGGAGGACTTCTTAGGAAACAAAGTGCACACAGTCACTGGAATGATAATAACCCACTTACGGAAATATATATATTTTTTTCTTGATTTGTTTTGACATCAATCAATCAATCAATGTTTATTTATATAGCCCCAAATCACAAATGTCTCAAAGGACTGCACAAATCATTACGACTACAACATCCTCGGAAGAACCCAAAAAAGGGCAAGGAAAACTCACACCCAGTGGGCAGAGAGAATTCACATCCTGTGGGACGCCAGTGACAATGCTGACTATGAGAAACCTTGGAGAGGACCTCAGATGTGGGCAACCCCCCCCTCTCTAGGGGACCGAAAGCAATGGATGTCGAGCGGGTCTAACATGATACTGTGAAAGTTCAATCGCTCCAACACAGCCGCGAGAGTTCAGTTCAAGCGGATCCAAGACAGCAGCGAGAGTCCCGTCCACAGGAAACCATCTCAAGCGGATCAGCAGCGTAGAGATGTCCCCAACCGATACAGGCGAGCGGTCCATCCTGGGTCTCGACTCTGGACAGCCAGTACTTCATCCATGGTCATCGGACCAGACCCCCTCCACAAGGAGAAAGAAGAAAAGAAGAAAAGAAGCGGCAGATCAACTGGTCTAAAAAGGAGGTCTATTTAAAGGCTAGAGTATACAGATGAGTTTTAAGGTGAGACTTAAATGCTTCTACTGAGGTAGCATCTCGAACTGTTACCGGGAGGGCATTCCAGAGTACTGTAGCCCGAGCAACAGTTACAAACACACTAAGAATCCAAAGCAGTCAAGAAGTGGCTCTCAGTCACTTGCATTGAGCGAGCAACTCAAAACTGGAGACTTTCTACTGCTAAAAATACCGCAAAAGCATCTTTAAGACTTATCGGTGGGGAACTAAATTGATTATTTCTCAATGGTCGAAATCCCTTTCCTGACTTACACCCAATGGAGCATGTTTTCCACTTACTGAATACAAAAGTAAAAGCAGCAAGACCAACAAACAAGCAGCAAGTAAGAGCTTTTCAAAGCCTTGCCAGGTAAGACATTTTGGAATCTGGTTATTTGTCTCTTGTCTTCAGATTAAAGTAATCATTTACCTACCGTATTTTCCGGACCATAGGGTGCCCTGCAGAGTCCGGTCTTTTTCATTCAAACGATAAGGCGCATCTTTCTAAATGTAAAACACTTCCTTGTCATGTACATAACATGTAATGGTGGTTCTTTGCTCAAAATATTGCATAGATGATGTTTTACACGTCATCATCAAGTCATTTTATGACAGTCGATTCAGGATGCTCAGTTTTGTGGGCGGTCTTATTTATGTGCCTCACCTTCGACAGCGTCTTCTCCCCGTCGTCTTTGTTGTAGCGGTGTAGCGTGCAAGGACGGGAGTGGAAGAAGTGCCAAAAGATGGCGCTAACTGTTTTAACTGTTATTAGTGATTCCCAAAGCCCCAAAAAAGTCTGCGGGCTATATAGCGTTTTCATTTCGGGCTCCAGTACTCTGGAATGCCCTCCCGGTAAAAGTTTGAGATGCCACCTCAGTAGAAGCATTTAAGTCTCACCTTAAAACTCATTTGTATACTCTAGCCTTTAAATAGACTCCCTTTTTGGACCAGTTGATCTGCCGTTTCTTTTCTTTTTCTCCTATGTCCCACTCTCCCTTGTGGAGGGGGTCCGGTCCGATCCGGTGGCCATGTACTGCTTGCCTGTGTATCGGCTGGGGACACCTCTGCGCTGCTGATCCGCCTCCGCTTGGGATATTTTCCTGCTGGCTCCGCTGTGAACTGGACTCTCGCGACTGTGTTGGATCCGCTTTGGACTGGACTCTCGCGACTGTGTTGGATCCATTATGGATTGAACTTTCACAGTATCATGTTAGACCCGCTCGACATCCATTGCTTTCCTCCTCTCCAAGGTTCTCATAGTCATCATTGTCACCGACGTCCCACTGGGTGTGAGTTTTCCTTGCCCTTATGTGGGCCTACCGAGGATGTCGTAGTGGTTTGTGCAGCCCTTTGAGACACTAGTGATTTAGGGCTATATAAGTAAACATTGATTGATTGATTGATTAAAAAAACATTCAGACTTTTACTTCGATCCATAACAGAGCAGCCTCTTCTCATCCGTGGCTCACTAGTGCAACAACAACGCCCGAATAGTGTCCCGTGAAAAACTGTCCGAGCGGAACTCTCTAATAACTAAAGTTCCTTGGGTGAATAATGTAAACTCAATACACCGGTATGTTTTAGTGCTTTCAAGGTGAGTTTACTGACAGATATAAGTAGGAACTTTACACTACTTTCTATTAGAAATGGCAACAGTGGAGGATGAATGTCACATAACAAAAATATATAGAAAAAGAAGCTTATCGACTACGGTGTTTCCACGGACTACAAAGGCGGACACACACAATTATTCAGGACTTCTGCAGATCCCATATACAGATCAGCAGGTGTTGGTAAGAAAAGTTTATTTTGCATAAAATTTGGGAAACAAAACACTGGATAATTTGCCGTACTTTATACACACAGCATAATAATACTCCTATGTTGAAGCACAGTACAATCCATCAAGCGGTGTGGCTTCATAGCTTACCAAAGTCCTACTAAAACATTTGATAGATTTTTGAGCACCGTGTGTAATGTTCTATATTCTCAATGGAACATATTTAATGTTGGTGTTTACCTGAGTCACATTGCCATCATATTCACTGCAAAAAGTCAGTGTTCAAAAACAAGAAAAAAAAAATACAAAAATGAGGGGTATTTTACTTGAACTAAGCAAAATTATCTGCCAATAGAACAAGAAAATTTGGCTTGTCAAGACTTTTCAAAACAAGTAAAATTAGCTAACTTCAATGAACCCAAAAATACCTTAAAATAAGTATATTCTCACTAATAACAAGTGTACTACTATCCATCCATCATCTTCCGCTTATCCGAGGTCGGGTCGCGGGGGCAACAGCCTAAGCAGGGTTACCCAGACTTCCCTCTCCCCAGCCACTTCGTCTAGCTCTTCCCGGGGGATCCCGAGGCGTTCCCAGGCCAGCCGGGAGACATAGTCTTCCCAACGTGTCCTGGGTCTTCCCCGTGGCCTCCTACCGGTTGGACGTGCCCTAAACACCTCCCTAGGGAGGCGTTCGGGTGGCATCCTGACCAGATGCCCGAACCACCTCATCTGGCTCCTCTCGATGTGAAGGAGCAGCGGCTTTACTTTGAGTTCCTCCCGGATGGCAGAGCTTCTCACCCTATCTCTAAGGGAGAGCCCCGCCACACGGCGGAGGAAACTCATTTCGGCCGCTTGTACCCGTGATCTTATCCTTTCGGTCATGACCCAAAGCTCATGACCATAGGTGAGGATGGGAACGTAGATCGACCGGTAAATTGAGAGCTTTGCCTTCCGGCTCAGTTCCTTCTTCACCACAACGGACCGGTACAACGTCCGCATTACTGAAGACGCCGCACCGATCCGCCTGTTGATCTCACGATCCACTCTTCCCTCACTCGTGAACAAGACTCCTAGGTACTTGAACTCCTCCACTTGGGGCAGGGTCTCCTCCCCAACCCGGAGATGGCACTCCACCCTTTTCCGGGCGAGAACCATGGACTCGGACTTGGAGGTGCTGATTCTCATTCCGGTCGCTTCACACTCGGCTGCGAACCGATCCAGCGAGAGCTGAAGACCCCGGTCAGATGAAGCCATCAGGACCACATCATCTGCAAAAAGCAGAGACCTAATCCTGCGGTTACCAAACCGGAACCCCTCAACGCCTTGACTGCGCCTAGAAATTCTGTCCATAAAAGTTATGAACAGAATCGGTGACAAAGGACAGCCTTGGCGGAGTCCAACCCTCACTGGAAATGTGTTCGACTTACTGCCGGCAATGCGGACCAAGCTCTGGCACTGATCGTACAGGGAACGGACCGCCACAATAAGACAGTCCGATACCCCATACTCTCTGAGCACTCCCCACAGGACTTCCCGAGGGACACGGTCGAATGCCTTCTCCAAGTCCACAAAGCACATGTAGACTGGTTGGGCAAACTCCCATGCACCCTCAAGAACCCTGCCGAGAGTATAGAGCTGGTCCACAGTTCCACGACCAGGACGAAAACCACACTGTTCCTCCTGAATCCGAGGTTCGACTATCCGACGTAGCCTCCTCTCCAGTACACCTGAATAAACCTTACCGGGAAGGCTGAGGAGTGTGATCCCACGATAGTACTACTATACGAGTACGTATTTTCTATTGTTTCATTGAAAATAAAACGGCAAAGTCTATTTGGCTGTCATCTGTTTTAATATGAGAAACAATTGTGTCAAAGTCATGATTTTGTTTTAAGTTCTTAAAATAAAAAATTCTTACTTTAAAAAGTAGTTTTATACTTGTGAGTGTTGATGACACAGCTTTGCAACAGTTGATATTCTAGTTTCAAGCATGTTTTACTCAATATAGGTCATCAAATCTCAGCTACAAGCTGTAATATCTTACTGAGATCATTTAGGACCTAAACACTTAAAACAAGTATAACATTTTATGTATGGCCGCGCAAGTCCCGGGATGCCCAAAATGTCCATAACACACCCAGCCGAGTCCCATGGGAAGGGGGTATGAAAGTTGGAAAAGTCAGCAAAAGTCCCAAAAATTTTCAAAATACCTACACAGGTTCGAGTCCCACAAGTTCCGCCGCTGGCCGGGATGCCCAAAATGTCCAAAACGCGCCCAGCAAAGTCCCACGGAAAGGTGGGGAGAAAAGTCGGTGAAATGTCCAAAAGTCCCACCCGGGTTCGAGTGTGCACTCAAACTCGAACCCGGTCGGGACTCGAACCTTGGTAGGTATTTTGAAAATTTTAGGGGACTCTTGCCGACTTTTCTAATTTTTCCCCCCTACTTCCCGTGGGACTTTGCTGGGTGCGTTTTTGGACACAATTGGGACTTATGAACATTTTGGCCGCCTTTTCCCCCTCTTCTTCCCCGCCTTCCTGTGCACCATTGCTGGGTGTGTTTTGGACAAAAATAGTTTCAAGCATATTTTACTCAAAATAGGTCATTAAATGTCGGAAACAAGCTGTAGTATCTTACTGAGATCATTTAGGAGCAAAACCTTTAAAACAAGTAAAAGACTAACATAAAATCTGCTTAGTGAGAAGAAGTATCTTAGATAGAAAATAAGCAAATATCCCCCTTATTTGAGATATTTCATCTTACTTAGATTTCAGTTTTTGCAGTGTTGCAGTCTACTCATATCTTTCATGTGTGACTGCCATCTACTATCACACTTAGAATTACACCTTGTACCAAATAACATTTGAGGTCAGTAAGCAAAACCAGAATTATTCCGTATATAGGGTGCACCGGGTTATAAGGCCCACTGTCAAGTTTTGAGGAAAACCATTTTTTTTTAAGTGTGCCTCATAGTCTGGAAAAAACGGTAATTTGACATTTATGAACATTGTCCTAATACCAAATCTGAGCTCTGCATGACATTCCTAAATAGTACAAGTAAATGCCATAATTTTATGAAACTACTGAGATAAAGCTACACTTGAATCAACAAGGGGTACTTGAGGCAGCAACATAGTCATATACAATGTTACAAAAACTAATCGTTTTTTTGTTGTTTTCTGTGTGTGTTGGCGCTTTCAACACAGCATGACTTCACACCTGGAAGCCCTGACCTTTCACACAATGAAAACCTTTTAAAATGGACCTTTAGCTGCATCGCAGGTAGAACACGTTTAAGGAACACCAACTAGGGAAAGTGCCGCACATTAGCTGCTTCCACTGGAATACATGCTATTATTTGGGATTTTTTTTTTTTTTTTTTTTTTTAATATCCCAGTCCAATTCCTAAGTATTTTTTTAGTATGGCACAGTGCGGTTTATTCGTGTCGCACATTCCTCAAAAGATACATTAAAGAATATGACAGTTTTATTTAAAGTGCATTCTTCAAGCATATCTTATTTAATCATGTTTCTCAACAACATACTGTACATCAGTGGTCCCCAACCTTTTTGTATCCGCGGACCGGTCAACGCTTAATAATTTGTCCCGCGTCCCGGGAGGGGGGGTGGTGGGGGTCCTTTTTTTTTTTTTTCTCTTTGTCATGAAAAATGGACGTTTTTGTCATGAAAAAGGGAGTTTTTTGTGGTTGGTGCACTAATTGTAAGTGATTATTGTGTTTTTTATGTTGATTTAATTGAAAAAAATAAATAAATAAATTTTTTTTTTTTCTTTGTCATGAAAATGGGACGTTTTTGTCATGAAAAAGGGAGTTTTTTGTGGTTGTTGCACTAATCGTAAGTGATTATTGTGTTTTTTATGTTGATTTAATAGAACAAATAAATCAATAAATAAATAAAAATGTTTTTTTTTTCCCCTCTTTGTCATGAAAAAGGGAGGTTTTTGTGGTTGGTGCACTAATTGTAAGTGATTATTGTGCTTTTTATCAATCAATCAATCAATGTTTACTTATATAGCCCTAAATCACTAGTGTCTCAAAGGGCTGCACAAACCACCACGACATCCTCGGTAGGAAAACTCACACCCAGTGGGACATTGGTGACAATGATGACTATGAGAACCTTAGAGAGGAGGAAAGCAATGGATGTCGAGCGGGTCTAACATGATACTGTGAAAGTTCAATCCACAATGGATACAACACAGTCGCGAGAGTCCAGTCCAAAGAGGATCCAAGACACAGCAGCGAGAGTCCCGTTCACAGCGGAGCCAGCAGGAAACCATCCCAAGCGTAGGCGGACCAGCAGCGCAGAGATGTCCCCAGCCGATACACAGGCGAGCAGTACATGGCCACCGGATCGGACCGGACCCCCTCCACACGGGAGAGTGGGACATAGAAGAAAAAGAAAAGAAACGGCAGATCAACTGGTCTAAAAAGGGAGTCTATTTAAAGGCTAGAGTATACAAATGAGTTTTAAGGTGAGACTTAAATGCTTCTACTGAGGTGGCATCTCGAACTGTTACCGGGAGGGCATTCCAGAGTACTGGAGCCCGAACGGAAAATGCTCTATAGCCCGCAGACTTTTTTTGGGCTTTGGGAATCACTAATAAGCCGGAGTCCTTTGAACGCAGATTTCTTGCCGGGACATATGGTACAATACAATCGGCAAGATAAGATGGAGCTAGACAGTGTAGTATTTTATACGTAAGTAGTAAAACCTTAAAGTCACATCTTAAGTGCACAGGAAGCCAGTGCAGGTGAGCCAGTACAGGCGTAATGTGATCAAACTTTCTTGTTCTTGTCAAAAGTCTAGCAGCCGCATTTTGTACCAACTGTAA
This sequence comes from Nerophis ophidion, assembly GCF_033978795.1. Classification (NCBI taxonomy): domain Eukaryota; kingdom Metazoa; phylum Chordata; class Actinopteri; order Syngnathiformes; family Syngnathidae; genus Nerophis; species Nerophis ophidion. Next base: position 43,327,952 of record NC_084627.1, on the reverse strand, counting down.
TCTTTTAATGCTAGACATGGGGAGACCCGAAAATAATACGTTACAGTAGTCGAGGCGAGACGTAACAAACGCATGGATAATGATCTCAGCGTCTTTAGTGGACAGAATGGAGCGAATTTTAGCGATATTACGGAGATGAAAGAAGGCCGTTTTAGTAACGCTTTTAATGTGTGCCTCAAAGGAGAGAGTTGGGTCGAAGATAACACCCAGATTCTTTACCGTGTCGCCTTGTTTAATTGTTTGGTTGTCAAATGTTAGAGTTGTATTATTAAATAGAGTTCGGTGTCTAGCAGGACCGATAATCAGCATTTCCGTTTTTTTGGCGTTGAGTTGCAAAAAGTTAGCGGACATCCATTGTTTAATTTCATTAAGACACGCCTCCAGCTGACTACAATCCGGCGTGTTGGTCAGCTTTAGGGGCATGTAGAGTTGGGTGTCATCAGCATAACAGTGAAAGCTAATACCGTATTTGCGTATGATGTCACCTAGCGGCAGCATGTAGATGCTGAAGAGTGCAGGGCCAAGGACCGAACCCTGGGGAACTCCACACGTTACCTTAACGTAGTCCGAGGTCACATTGTTATGGGAGACACACTGCATCCTATCAGTAAGATAAGAGTTAAACCAAGACAGGGCTAAGTCTGACATACCAATTCGTGTTTTGATACGTTCTAATAAAATATTATGATCGACGGTATCGAAAGCAGCGCTAAGATCGAGGAGCAGCAACATAGATGACGCATCAGAATCCATCCTTAGCAATAGATCATTAGTCATTTTTGCGAGGGCTGTCTCCGTGGAGTGATTTGCCCTGAAACCGGATTGAAAGGTTTCACATAGATTGTTAGACGCTAAGTGTTCATTTAACTGCTCCGCAACAATTTTTTCAAGGATTTTTGAAATAAAAGGGAAGGTGAGACACCGGTCGGTAACTTATCATGAGGTCAGGATCGAGGTTAGGTCTTTTAAGAAGAGGATGAATAACCGCTTTTTTGAATGCTAGGGGAACAGTGCCCGAGGAAAGTGATAAGTTTATAATATTTAGCACTGATGGACCTAATAATACAAAGAGCTCCTTGATCAGTTTCCCAGGAAGAGGGTCAAGTAAACATGTTGTCTGTTTTATTCCATTTACACGTTGTAACAATTCCTCTAATGTTATTTCCTCAAAACGAGAGAAAGTATTTTGGAGGGCAGTATCCGCCGTATATACAATCGTGTCAGTGTTAATAGAACCCCGTTGTAGCTGGGACGCATTGTCTTTAATCTCCTTTCTAATGACTTCCATTTTCTTACTAAAGAATTGCATAAAGTCATCAGCTGAGTGGGTTGAGCTACTGGAAGGAGTCCCTTGTTGGGTTAGCGATGCTACCGTACTAAACAAAAATTTAGGATCGTTTTTATTACGGTGGATGAGATTTGAGTAATATTTAGCTTTAGCTAAGGTAAGCATGCGTTTATAAGTTATTAAACCATCACTCCATGCTTGATGGTGCACCTCAAGTTTAGTCGTGCGCCATTTGCGTTCCAGCTTTCTACATAATAATTTCTGTTGATTTAATTGAAAAAAAAAAAAATATATATATATATATTTTTTTTTTTCTTTGTCATGAAAAAGGGACGTTTTTGTCATGAGAAAGGGAGGTTTTTGAGGTTGGTGCACTAATTGTAAGTGATTATTTTTTTTTATGTTGATTTAATAAAAAAAAATAAATAAAATAAAAACAATAATTTTTTTTTTTTTTCTTTGTCATGAAAAAGGGACGTTTTTGTCATGAAAAGGGGAGGTTTTTGTGGTTGGTGCACTGATTGTAAGTGATTATTGTGTTTATGTTGATTTAATAAAAAAAAAAAATAAAACATTTCTTTTTACTTTTTTTTTCTTTGTCATGAAAAGGAGGTTTTTGTGGTTGGTGCACTAATTCTAAGTGATTATTGTGTTTTTTATGTTGATTTAATATAAGAAAAAAAAAAAAATAAATAATGTTTCTTTTTTTTTTTTTCTTTGTCATGAAAAAGGGACGTTTTTGTCATGAAAAAGGGAGGCTTTTGTGGTTGGTGCACTAATTGTAAGTGATTATTGTGTTTATGTTGATTTAATAAAATTTTTTTTTTTTTTTTTCTTTGTCATGAAAAAGGGACGTTTTTGTCATGAGAAAGGGAGGTTTTTGAGGTTGGTGCACTAATTGTAAGTGTATATTGTGTTTTTGTTGATTTAATAAAAAATAAAAATGAAACATTTTCTTTTTTTTTTTTTCTTTGTCATGAAAAAGGGACGTTTTTGTCTTGAGAAAGGGAGGTTTTTGAGGTTGGTGCACTAATTGTAAGTGATTATTTTTTTTTTATGTTGATTTAATAAAAAAAATAAAATAAAATAAAAACAATGTTTTTTTTTTTTTTTTCTTTGTCATGAAAAAGGGACGTTTTTGTCATGAAAAGGGGAGGTTTTTGTGGTTGGTGCACTGATTGTAAGTGATTATTGTGTTTATGTTGATTTAATTAAAAAAAAAAATAAAACATTTCTTTTTACTTTTTTTTTCTTTGTCATGAAAAGGAGGTTTTTGTGGTTGGTGCACTAATTCTAAGTGATTATTGTGTTTTTTATGTTGATTTAATATAAGAAAAAAAATAAAATAAATAATGTTTCTTTTTTTTTTTTTTCTTTGTCATGAAAAAGGGACGTTTTTGTCATGAAAAAGGGAGGCTTTTGTGGTTGGTGCACTAATTGTAAGTGATTATTGTGTTTATGTTGATTTAATAAAATTTTCTTTTTTTTTTTTTCTTTGTCATGAAAAAGGGACGTTTTTGTCATGAGAAAGGGAGGTTTTTGAGGTTGGTGCACTAATTGTAAGTGTATATTGTGTTTTTGTTGATTTAATAAAAAATAAAAATGAAACATTTTCTTTTTTTTTTTTTCTTTGTCATGAAAAAGGGACGTTTTTGTCATGAAAAAGGGAGGTTTTTGTGGTTGGTGCACTAATTGTAAGTGTATATTGTGTTTTTTATGTTGATTTAATAAAAAAACTAAATACATAAAAATCTTTTTTTTTTTCTTTGTCATGAAAAAGGGACGTTTTGGTCATGAGAAAGGGAGGTTTAATAAAAATATATATATAATTTTTTTTTAATAAAAATGAATAAAAAAATTATTCTGCGGCCCGGTACCAAGCGGCCCGCGGCCCAGTGGTTGGGGACCACTGCTGTACAGTATATATGTTTACTTATTTCTAGCATCGAAAAGGACATAAAAAGCAACAACATCAACATCATTTGCATAATTACTAATAATTCACTCTTATAATAAAACATTACACACAAAAAAAGCTCAATGAGAACTGAATGTTAACACAACTTCTCTGCAAAACACTGCCTAATTTTTTACTTTCAATTGTTCATCCTAAAAAATATGTTTCCTATATTTAACCTTCAAAGCAGTAAAAATGTGTTGTTTTTTTTGGTCAGTTGCACGTTTAAAAAAACAAACAAAAAAACACGGATAAGGTTATACAAAAACATGGATATGCCCTGCAGAGGACTCTGGTTTTAAGGAGGTTTTGCTCAAGAATGGGTACCAAATTTGGCACTTTTAAAAAGGTAATTATGTCGGTACCTATACCAGGTACCTATTCTTGTAAAATTACAGATTTTTGGACGTCCAGTTGCATATTCGGTACCAGCTTAAACAATTGGCCGGGAAACAAGCACTCAGAGTGTTCTGTTTCTGGGTAAAGTTGTCATTTTCTATGCCAACAAAGCACAAATGCCTGGTAGGAAGCACTGGAAAGTAAAGTAAAGCACCACCTCTCAAAATGTTCTAGTTTGATTTTGCATCAACACTTTTTGGTAATCAAAACTACAAAGATGCACATTACAATCAAACAGCGGGTGTGTAATAAGTACAATACTTATAGTATAAATACTTTGTAGGGATTCAACACAAGACAGGACTGGCACATTCATTTAATGGCAAATACTACTTCCTAGCTAGACAACAATGAAGTCTACACACTACTGCCTTCTAAAGTCTTGGAACATGCAACGTTTTTTTAAATAATACTTGTATTATTTAAATAATAATACATATTCAGGTTTTGTTACCTTTTTGTATCACATCTTGTTAGTGTTTGACTTCCTTAGTTCCTGGTGGCACTTCCTGTTTGTTCTGTTGCTATAGTCACGCATTAGTGTCACCTGCCTCCTGTTTTCGAATCACACCTGTTTGCATTCACCGTCCTTATTCAAGCCTGCCTTTTGTGCCGAAGTGAAGTGAATTATATTTATATAGCGCTTTTCTCTAGTGACTCAAAGCGCTTTACATAGTGAAACCCAATATCTAAGTTACATTTAAACCAGTGTGGGTGGCACTGGGAGCACGTGGGTAAAGTGTCTTGCCCAAGGACACAATGGCAGTGACTAGGATGGCGGAAGCGGGAATCGAACCTGCAACCCTCAAGTTGCTGGCACGGCCACTCTACCAACCGAGCTATACCGCCCGTTTACTTGTCCTCGCTTGCTAGTTTGTCCTATGCGACGCTGATTCCCGACTGTGGTAAAACTCTCTTTATCCTTGCAAGCCTCCGCGCTAATCCTTTGTCGTCTACCTCACATGCTAGCGCTTTTAGTTGTTTGTAGCTCCCATGGTAGTTCTTTTCGTTTTGCCTTTTGTGCCTGATACCAGTTTTTCTGTTCTTAGTCTGTTTTTTTTAGTATAAATAAATCATTTCTTACCTTCATGCTGTGTCCAAGTACGACTGCATCATCGGGAGAACCAACCCGCACCACGATGCCAGCGAACCGTCACAAAATGAGCCTTGGAAGTGTAAGAATACAAGAAAAAAAAATAAGTTATCACTAATAGTTCAGTGCTGAATGTTTAATCCTAAAATGAGATTTTATTAATAGACATTTGACATATTGACCCATACAGAGTACAGTTGAGGATGGGTATCGGGTACTGTATCGGTTCAAATTTAGGCTACTATTGAAGTAACTCCATTTTTTAAGCTAAATAGGTATACAGCAGTATCATGCTCCTATTGTGCTCAGTCGCCCACAATTTTCAACTCCCCTTTCATACAATTACAAAAAAAACATAGTTCTGAGTCACGGCAAGATTGGTATGGATTTTTACAGGATGTCTCACCCCGAATGACACTGGTACAACTTTGATAGATTAGCCCCCTGCTGCTCAAAACTATTGCTGCTCTCACAGCAACAATTTGACATCGATTGTTATCTGCACTTTTTGGATTTATTGTTGTAACACGGAAGGGAAAGAAATGGCAATATTGTCTTTATTTGAACAAAAAATCTTAGGTTACATGAAACATGTTTATTATAGCAAGTTTGTCCCTAAATAAAATACTGAACATACTTGACAACTTGTCTTTTAGTAGTAAGTAAACAAACAAAGACTCCTAATTAGTCTGCAGTAACATATTGTGTCATTTATACACCCATTATTTTGTCTACACTATAAAGGACAAGCTGTAAAAAAATGGATTATTCATTTAATTCATTTACTGTTAATATCTGCTTATTTTCAGTTTTAACATGTTCTATGTATCACTTATTCTTCTCTTCTTTGATACTTTACATTAGTTTTGGATGATACCACATATTAAGGTATCGATCCGATACTATGCCAGCAACCTGAGGGTACCTGGTTCAATCCCCACCTTCTACCATCTTAGTCACGTCCGTTGTGTCCTTGAGCAAGACACTTCACCCTTGCTCCTGATGGGTGGTGGTTTCCGGCCTTGCATGGCAGCTCCCTCCATCAGTGTGTGAATGGATAAATGTGGACATAGTGTCAAAGCGCTATACAAGTATAACCCATTTACCATATTCAAAGTCCTTATACGTCCAAACACGTATTTACTGAGTTTATAAATATAATATACATAAAAAAAAAAAAGGAAACAAGATTTTCTGATGCTAAAAAATATAGATGTAATCATAGTAGTATCGACTAGATACGCTATTGTACTTGGTATCATTACAGTGGACTTCAGGTGTCGTGTTTGTTTACAGTGTTCCATACTTGCCAACCCTAAAATCCGGGGAGACTCCCAAAATCCTCCCGGGACAAATGTTCTCCCGAAAATCTCCCGAAACTCAGGCGGAGCTGGATGCCACGCCCCCTCCAGCTCCATGAGAACCTGACTCAGCAATGTTGTGACCCTCTTAAAAAGGGCAACACTGCCATCTACTGTACATAGAATAGAATACATACTTGCCAATCCTCCCGGATTTTCCGGGAGACTCCCGAAATCCTCCCGGGACAAGTTTTCTCCCGAAAATCTCCCGAAATTCAGGCGGAGCTGGATGCCACGCCCCCTCCAGCTCCATGTGAACCTGACTGAGCAATGTTGTGACCCTCTTAAACAGGACAACACTGCCATCTACTGTACATAGAATAGAATACATACTTGCCAACCCTCCCGGATTTTCCGGGAGACTCCCGAAATCCTCCCGGGACAAATTTTCTCCCGAAAATCTCCCGAAATTCAGGCGGAGCTGGATGCCACGCCCCCTCCAGCTCCATGTGAACCTGACTGAGCAATGTTGTAACCCTCTTAAACAGGACAAAACTGCCATCTACTGTACATAGAATAGAATACACATTTGCCAACCCTCCCGGATTTTCCGGGAGACTCCCGAAATCCTCCCGGGACAAATTTTCTCCCGAAAATCTCCTGAAATTCAGGCGGAGCTGGATCCCACGCCCCCTCCAGCTCCATGACAACCTGACTCAGCAATGTTGTGACCCTCTTAAACAGGACAACACTGCCATCAACTGTACATAGAATAGAATACATACTTGCCAACCCTCCCGGATTTTCCGGGAGACTCCCGAAATCCTCCCGGGACAAATTTTCTCCCGAAAATCTCCCGAAATTCCGGCGGAGCTGGATGCCACGCCCCCTCCAGCTCCATGAGAACCTGACTCAGCAATGTTGTGACCCTCTTAAAACAGGACAACACTGCCATCTACTGTACATAGAATAGAATACATACTTGCCAACCCTCCCGGATTTTCATGAACGGTCAGCGAAGCACAAAGCGTCCGCAGCGCAGCATCGTTCGAAACCCAGTAAATATGGGCCACCTCGCTAAATGGAGACCCGATAGTGTAACTTTTGCTGACAGCAGCATCCCGTTCTCATTTGCGGATGTCTAAAACAAATCTGCGAAGGATATGTTCCCGGGATTCGGAGATCACTCGCCAATACGCAAATGGCAGACCAAAGGTTACTCAAATAGTGAAAAAAAAAAAAAGTTAAAGTACCAATGATTGTCACACACACACTAGGTTTGGCGAAATTATTCGTAAGTTAAGTGTTGTTTTTTTAGTAACCAGCAAGCACACTACAGTTAGTAGAACAACTGTGTTTTTATTACTGTGTATTTGATAAGTGCCGTTGGAAATTCAACTATTTATTTTATTCAATATATTTAATATATATACTGTAAATAAGTAGAATTCACCTAAAGTGAAGTATTTCATACACAAATATATATACATACATATATATATATATATATATATATATATATATATATGAAATACTCGAGTTGGTGAATTATACTCCTCCCCTCTTAACCACGCCCCCAAACCCCAATCACGCCTCCCCCCTCCCCGACCACGCCCCCATATCCCCCACCTCCCGAAATCGGAGGTCTCAAGGTTGGCAAGTATTCAGTGAGCTATTGTATCCTCCTACGGTGTGTAGTAAAGCATGTTTAGCTATTCCTTGTCCTGCAGTGATAATGCTACTTGTAAGAAACATACTTTTTTTGTCGCCATAGAGACAAGGATTAGTGATTTAGAAGTAGCTAAAACACTGCAGACTCCGGATGGATGTAAGCCACTAGCTAGCTAGCTAGCCATGTCTTAAAGCACCGCTTCCTGAGGTTTTTTCAGTATTATAACTTCACCTTTATCTTTACCAACATGCGTCCATTCTCCCTTTTCTGTCTACACACTGTGTCTGCTTATAAGTACTCTGTGTGCGCGCGCTGCCGAATATGCTCCTCTGCTTGTAAAACCAGCAATGTTACACGCCGTCATGACAGTAAAAAAAAAAAAAAAAAAAAAGGGAGGGAGTCGGGGCAGCGGCACTTTCTCAGAGGCGGTATGGTACCGAATATGATTCATTGGTATCACGGTTGGCGCGTGTGTTTTGGATTTTAGTAGATCAGGCCCATAGGTAATAGTAACATTCCAGTCTATGTATTATTGCATGTAATTCCAATGTCCTAGTAACTTGTACACAACAAGTGTTGAGAATACTAACTGGGACAACAGGTTAAAGGATTAGTTAGGACCTGCTGCCCGCTGATAAACATGTCGTGTTCAAAATGTCGTTCACCTTCAGCCACTGCCAGGCGTCTTGAAGTCACAATCCTTGTTGCATTGGCTTGCAATGATAAGCATCCCTGCAACATAAACAAAGACATCCAATGAAAACAGTTGGCATTAGGATGCTAGGCTGCTTTCAAATGAAATAAAAATATACTGAATAATGTCCTTAGGTGTGTTGTTAAACACAAGTCATTTAATTGAATGCATGTTGGAAGTTTAAACACATCACTTAGCAACTTGTTATGTGTTCATAACTTGTGTGATGGTACATGGACTTACAGCTAGTTGATTGACACCTCCGTCATGGCACTTAGTGTCAGGTCCAAACACTGATGACATCTATTAAACAGACAAGAAGCAAGGAATCATGCAGAGACAGTTACATTTGGCTCAATGAGGAGAGACGTTTTTGGGCTGTGCTCTAGTTACAAAACCAACCTACTCCTGTATTTATTTGGGAGGACCCTGGTTACATCACTGGGGCTGGCGCTGAAGAAAGGGTGGGTAATCTCAGCAGCCCCAGTTAGACACAATATATGATTATTCAGAAATGAAAATGTGCTGACACTAGTGATATCGCCCTATATCTGCTCCGTCTGCGTCGCGTCACGGCACTCGATGTTCGTCTTTGGCAGTCAGCAGGCCGATTCTGTTAACAAACACTGATACGGGACGACTCGCTTTGCACAGATAGACAAGGACAACTTCAGCACAATTGATAATAACTATAACAACAGCCTTTAAGCATAAGAGTTGTGTGATAACTTACACATAATTATTCTAACATTTAGCGACGTTGAGGAGGGTAGCAGGGAAATTTTCGAATATGCTGACTTGCTTTAAAGCACAATTTGTTAAAAAGGTGGAAGTCAATGCGAACGCCCACGTGCCACCCGAAAACAAAAAACAACAAGAAGAAGAAAAAATACTGCAATCTTCGCCCAAGCGCAAAAACAACCAAAGAAACGAAAATGTTTGCCTGAGGAGACAAAAAAAAAGAGAAACAAAGCTCACCCGGATAAAAGGACAGTCAGGATCAACATTTTCCTCAAAGATTTCAGACCGAAATTGAAATGATAATGCTAATGCTTAAATTGCGGGGTAGAAATACATCTACTACTAACAATCAGCCGGTCTCTTTTCGGACCTGCATCTGCCCCGATACATTCTTGGTAGTAGTGTCATGTTTGTAGAACAATCCAGGATCAGTTGTTGATGGTGTCTGTCAAGACTGGGACTGGGGTGAGGGTTGTTTTCCTGAGGTGCAAAGCGATTGGAGTGGACATGGCGTTAAGGTAAAGAAATATTTAATTTTACTCATAAAAAGGAACAGACAAAAGGCGCGCACAAGACGGAGAACAAACTTGGCTATGAAAACAAAACTATTTCTATAACGTAAACCAGGGGTCTTGGCCCTGCGATGAGTTGGCGACTTGTCCAGGGTGTACCCCGCCTTCCGCCCGATAGTAGCTGAAATAGGCGCCAACGCCCCCCACGACCACAAAAAGGAATAAGCGGTAGAAAATGGATGGATGGATGGATGGAAACCAGGGGTCACCAACGCGTTGCCCGCGGGCACCAGATAGCCCGTAAGGACCAGATGAGTCGCCCGCTGGCCTGTTCTAAAAATAGCTCAAATAGCAGCACTAACCAGTGAGCTGCCTCTATTTTTTAAATGTTATTTACTAGCAAGCTGGTTTCGCTTTGCTCGACATTTTTAATTCTAAGAGAGACAAAACTCAAATAGAATTTGAAAAGCCAAGAAAATATTTTAAAAACTTGGTCTTCACTTGTTTAAATAAATTCATTTATTTTTTTACTTTGCTTCTTATAACTTTCAGAAAGACAATTTCAGAGAAAAAAATACAACCTTAAAAATGATTTTAAGGATTTTTAAACACATATACCTTTTTACCTTTTAAATTCCTTCCTCTTCTTTCCTGACAATTTAAATCAATGTTCAAGTATTTTTTTTTTATTGTAAAGAATAATAAATACATTTTCATTTAATTCTTAATTTTAGCTTCTGTTTTTTCGACGAAGAATATTTGTGAAATATTTTTTCAAATTTATGATTAAAATTAAAAAATATATATTCTGGCAAATCTACAAAATCTGTAGAATCAAATTTAAATATTATTTCAAAGTCTTTTGAATTTCTTTGAATAAAAAATTTCTGGAAAACCTAGAAGAAATGATGATTTGTCTTTGTTAGAAATATAGCTGGGTCTAATTTGTTATATATTATAACAAAGTGCAGATTGGATTTTAACCTATTTAAAACATGTCATCGAAATTCTAAAATTAATTTCAAATCAGGAAAAATTACTAATGATGTTCAATGTTCAATTTTTTCTAAAAGATTCAACTTAGCTAATTTTTCTCTTCTTTTTTTTCAGTTGAATTTTGAATCTTAAAGAGTCAAAATTAAAGATAAACTATGTTTCAAAATGTAATTTTAATTTTTTTCCTGTTTTCGCTTTTAAACCGTTCAAATACGTTTGTTTTTTTTCCCCCATCATTTATTCTCTACAAAAAACCTTCCGTAAAAAGAAAAAAAATGTACAAAGTAATGACAGACAGAAATACCCATTTTTTTTTTAAATATATACATTTATTTTTCAAAGATAAATTGAGCAAATTGGCTATTTCTGGCTATTTATTTAAGTGTGTATCAAACTGGTAGCCCTTCGCATTAATCAGTACCCAAGAAGTAGCTCTTGGTTTCAAAAAGGTTGGTGACCCCTGACGTAAACTAGGGACATGAAAACAAAACTTTAAACCCATGGCATGAAAAACAATAACTTACTTAGAAAGGAACAGGATCATCAGCATGGATATCATGGATTTGTAGAAACTGATAAAGGGTGATGTCGCCAGGCTGACTACCTGGTAACTGTGGCTTGAATAATACTGTGGTGATTAGTGAAAACAGGTGCGTGACATGGGGACAGGTGAAAACTAATGGGTAACCATGGAAACAAGGCAAACAAGGAAGTGCAAAACAGGAAGCAATGGAGTCTTAAACAGAACATAACTAAACAAAACATGATCACAAGACATGACAGTGTCTGCAATTTAACATCAGCGAAGCCATTAAAGACAGAACATCTGTGCCAGTATTGCGTCGGACATCATGTCAGTTTGACGCTCTGTGCGCTAGTAATCATGGGAAATGTGGTCTTCTTCTTGCAAAACACTACCGCCTTTGTCCACTGGCGCCGCCAAAAATCAAAACTGAAGTGAAACGCTCTTTTCACACAAAGTGATGACATCATTCATTAAAGCAGTGGTCCCCAACCACCGGGCCGTGGCCCGATTGGTACCAGGCCGCAGAAGAATTTTTAATTCATTTTTATCAAAAAATAAAAAATAAATAATTGTTTTTTTTTTTGTTTTTTTTTATTAAATCAACATAAAAAACACAGTTTCCACTTACAATTAGTGAACCAACAACAAAAACCTCCCCTTTTCATGACAAAAATGCCCCTTTTTCATGTCAAAGAAAAAAAAAAGAATAAAAAAAAGAAGTGAAGTGAATTATATTTATATAGCGCTTTTTCTCAAGTGACTCAAAGCGCTTTACATAGTGAAACCCAATATCTAAGTAACATTCAAACCAGTGTGGGTGGCACTGGGAGCAGGTGGGTAAAGTGTCTTGCCCAAGGACACAACGGCAGTGACTAGGTTGGCAGAAGCGGGAATCGAACCTGCAACCCTCAAGTTGCTGGCACGGCCACCCTACCAACCGAGCTAAACCGCTAAAAAAAGAAAAAAAAAGGATCCCATCCACCCCCCACCACTGCATTAAAGGACATGTTGGATTACGTCAAATGTCTGAAACAATCTATTGCATACAGTAATAGAAGATGAGGTGAACTTAGACGTTCATCTAAATGTCTATGTTTTTTTTTTATGTGGAAAAGAAAGGGCTGAAGGCTCATTGAAAAAAAATAACTACAAACCCTGTATCCATATGAGTTGGGAAATTGAATTGAATTATATTTATATAGCGCTTTTCTCTAGTGACTCAAAGCGCTTTACATAGTGAAACCCAATATCTAAGTTACATTTAAACCAGTGTGGGTGGCACTGGGAGCAGGTGGGTAAAGTGTCTTGCCCAAGGACACAACGGCAGTGACTAGGATGGCGGAAGCGGGGATCGAACCTGCAACCCTCAAGTTGCTGACACGGCCGCTCTTCCAACCGAGCTATACCGGTGTGAATATATATGAATAGATGTGAATATAAACGGAATACAATGATTTGCAAATCCTTTTCAACCCATATTCAGTTGAATATGCTACAAAGACAAGATATTTGATGTTCAAACTCATAAACTTTTTTTTTTTTTTGCAAATAATAATTAACTTAGAATTTCATGGCTGCAACACGTGCCAAAGTAGTTGGGAAAGGGCATGTTCACCGCTGTCTTACATCACCTTTTCTCTTAACAACACCCAATAAACGTTTCGGAACTGAGGAAACAGATTGTTGAAGCTTTGAAAGTGGAATTCTTTCCCATTCTTGTTTTATGTAGAGCTTCAGTTGTTCAACAGTCCGGGGTCTCAGCTGTCGTATTTTACGCTTCATAATGCGCCACAGATTTTCGATGGGAGACCGGTCTGGACTGCAGGCGTGCCAGGAAAGTACCTGCGCTCTTTTTTTTACGAAGCCACGCTTTTGTAACACGTGCTGAATGTGGCTTGGCATTGTCTTGCTGAGATAAAGAGGGGCGTCCATGAAAAAGATGGAGCTTAGATGGCAGCATATGTTGTTCCAAAACCTGTATGTACCTTTCAGTATTAAGGGTGCCTTCACAGATGTGTAAGTTACCCATGCCTTGGGCATTAATGCACCCCCATACCATCACAGATGCTGGCTTTTGAACTTTGCGTCCATAACAGTCAGGATGGTTCGCTTCGGCATTGGTCCGGATAACACACTGTCGAATATTTCCCCAAAAATGTTTAAATGTGGACTCGTAAGACCACAGAACACTTTTCCACTTTGCATCAGTCCATCTTAGATGATCTTGGGTCCAGAGAAGCAGGCGGCGTTTCTGGATGTTGTTGATAAATGGCTTACGCTTTGCATAGCAGAGCTTTAACTTACACTTACAGATGTAGCGACAAACTGTATTTAGTGACAGTGGTTTTCTAAAGTGTTCCTGAGCCCATGTGGTGATATCCTTTAGAGATTGATGTCGGTTTTTGATACAGTGCCGTCTGAGGGATCGAAAGTCACGGTCATTCAATGTTGGTTTCCGGCCATGCCGCTTACGTGGAGTGACTTCTCCAGATTCTCTGAACATTTTGATGATATTATGGACCGTAGATGTTGAAATCCCTAAATTTCTTGCAATTGCACTTCGAGCAACGTTGTTCTTAAACTGTTTGACTATTTGTTCACGCAGTTGTGGACAAAGGGGTGTACCTCGCCCCATCCTTTCTTGTGAAAGACTGAACATTTTTTGGGAAGCTGTTTTTATACCCAATCATGGCACCCACCTGTTCCCAATTAGCCTGCACACCTGTGGGATGTTCCAAATAAGTGTTCGATGAGCATTCCTCAACTTTATCAGTATTTATGCCACCTTTCCCAACTTCTTTGTCCCGTGTTGCTGGCATCAAATTCTAAAGTTCATGATTATTTGCACAAAAAAAAAAGTTGATCAATTATGTTGTGTTTGTAGCATATTCAACTGAATATGGGTTGAAAATAATTTTCAAATCATTGTATTCTGTTTATATTTACACCTAACAAAATTTCCCAACTCATATGGAAACGGGGTTTGTACATCCGAACATGACAGGACAATCAACAATGTCCGCACAAAGAAGGATTGAAAACAACTCAAATATTATTGACTGCTTAAACAAAGTAAATGCGGGAAATATCACTCAAAGGAAGACATGAAACTGCAACAGGAAAATACCAAAAGCCTCCAAAATAGGAGCGCAAGGCAATAGAGATGCGCGGATAGGCAATTATATCATCCGCATCCGCATCACCAGAGTCGTCATCCACCCGCCGTCCACCCGAACCAACATTTTATCAGGACCGTAACCCGCCCGTTGAAATACATCAGAGGTTGTCCGCCTTTACCACTCACAGAGCTATTTAAACCTGTTTCACAGAGTAATGATGACAATTGGAGCCGCTAACGTTCCCGCAACTATCCAAAGCCGTTCATCCTGATGACAAGAATATGGGCGTGCTGTGAAGCCATTGCCTTTGACACCTTCAACAACATGTACAAACCGAACGTTGGTCCGGCAACATGTTGTGTGCAGCTTCCACAATTACACGTTCAAGATTGAAAGGCATACTGGGTGATACAGAGTACACTGATGGTTGTGATATAAACAACTTTAACACTTACTAATATGCGCCACGCTGTGAAGCCACACCCAACAAGATTGACAAACACATTTCGGGAGAACATCCTTCCAGTAACAAAACATAAACGCAACAAAGCAAATACCCATAATCCTTTGTATCCGTGACAATTCCTGAATATATTTTGCACTCCTGCGCCCCCAATCCCGCCCACCTTACCGACGCACGGGGGAGGGGGGTGTTTGCTGCTAGCGGGGTGTATAAAATAGTCAGGAAGTATAATGAATACAAAGGATTATGGGTATTTGTTGTGTTGCGTTTACGTTGTGTTACTGTGAGGATGTTCTCCCGAAATGTGTTTGTCGTTCTTAATTGGTGTGGCTTCACAGCGTGGCGCATATTACTAATGGTTATTTTTTTTTATATCACAACCATTAGTGTACTCTGTGTCACCCAGTAGGCCTTGCAGTCGTGTGCATGTTGCCGCGGAAGCCACACACAACATGATGCTGGACTGACAAGCAGATCGTGTATGATGTAGTAGGCGACAAAGTCAATGGCTTCATAGCACGCCCTAATACTTAATTTCTGGGTGACTACTGGCAGTCATTCAGGGGACTAATAGCGTCTCTTATTAGACTAGATTAGATAGTACTTTATTTATTCCGTCAGGAGAGTTCCTTCAGGAAAATTAAAATTTTCAGCACAATCCCATTCAAGATCAGACAAACATTACAGGGAGACAGAACAGGATCGCTGACGGGTCTGCCGGCTTCCAGCGCCCCTTACAAAAAAGATGAGATTACAGGTAAACAAGGGGTGGGGATGGGAGAAAAAAAATAGAAGATTAAAATAAAATAAAATAAAAAAACGGTCTTAGCCTGGGCCCTGGAGAGGGGGTGCAGACTGAGGCCAAGGGAAAAAAAAACAAAAACAACAACTCATAGCCATAGAACACATCCCTCTTACATGTGTGTAAGAGGGAAAACATCAAACATCAAAGAACACAGAGGACATTAAAGACATTAAAGCAGCAGATACAACCAGACACTTCTACATACAGCTATGAATAAAACGTAAAAGAAACATATCCACTGTGGTGGCCTCTGCGGTGTTCCACGCCATCGTCCGCTGGGGTGGAGGGGGCATGGCCAGAGACAGGAGCAGACCCAACCAAGCAACCAAGACAGCCGACTCCACTCTCGGCCGCCAACCAACTCTCGGCCATTGTCCAGTCTGCATGGATGAGCGAGGATACGTCCAAGGTGACTGAGGTGTCCGACACCCGCTGACCCAGCCAAGACACCGCGAAGACTCTCCGTCCCAGCGCTCAGTGCTAGCTCCGCAGCCCTGTCCCCTCATCCGCATCTCCTCCAGTCCCTCCAAACCGAACAAACTGTCTTCTTCCCTTTATGACACAGGTCTTAAATGGCACTTTGAATAGCAAAGGATTCCGATCACAGAACCATGTATATAAAATATTTCCGGATGGTTCAACCGCCAACCGCCCGAATCTAATTAAAATCTATATTTTCGTCATGACAACCGCCCGACCCGCGGTTTATCCGCGGACTCCGCGGATGAGACGGCAAACCGCGCATCTCTACAAGGCAATAAGTAAAACACTACACACAGGAAAAGTCAGGGTGTGACGTGACAGGTGGTGACAGCTCGGTTGGTAGAGCGGCCGTGCCAGCAACTTGAGGGTTGCAAGTTCGATTCCCGCTTCTGCCATCAGTACACCGGTGGCGGTTTAGCTCGGTTGGTAGAGCGGCCGTGCCAGCAACTTGAGGGTTGCAGGTTCGATTCCCGCTTCTGCCATCAGTACACCGGTGGCGGTTTAGCTCGGTTGGTAGAGCGGCCGTGCCAGCCACTTGAGGGTTGCAGGTTCGATTCCCGCTTCCGCCATACTAGTCATTGCCGTTGTGTCCTTGGGCAAGACACTTTACCCACTTGCTCCCAGTGCCACCCACACTGGTTTGAATGTAACCTAGATATTGGGTTTCACTATATAAAGCGCTTTGAGTCACGAGAGAAAAAGCGCTATACAAATATAATTCACTTCACTTCACCTACTTTGAGAAAAGAGCTATAGTGATGCATGCTTGCTTATGCTTTAAAGACATATCTAACAATTGTAACAACGACTTTTTACCGTCAACTGAGTTTCATTTTTTAATGATTTCTGCCGGTGGTGTGCCTTTGGATTTTTTCAACGGAAAAAATGCGCCTTGGCTGGAAAAAGGTTGAAAAACACCGGACTAGGCAACTGAATGTCATTTTTCAGAACAGCGGCCCTGATCACCCATGACAAACCTACAAACTGTACGTGCATTCTTTGTCTGTTTGCACGGGCAATTTTACCCATTTAAAAGTTCCACCCTAGAAAAACTAGTGTTTACCGTCCATCCTAAGATACAGAGCGTTTCTACACGCTTGCATCACCCACCCCGTTGACAAAAAAGTAAGCGAGAAGATAAACTAAAGCACATATTTGTGTTTGGGATCGTCTTGGGAGAGACGGCTGGAGATAATGTTTGTGAAAGAGAGAAAGGAGATAATAAATATTCATTGCTTATCAGGGTGTCTAAAAGTGTTGGCTGGGGTCAGGTCCTGCAGATAGATTCCTGCAGATTGAAAGCAACGACCCGCCTTAGGGCCCCGCAGCAGTTTATTTCCCTGAATCGCCAACATCATCAGGCCCCCGAGTCTCAAATCTGCAGTCGGCCAAATATTTATTTGCGCAGATAAGGAGAAGACAAAATGTCAGCGTTTGCCATGCAAGGTGTGTCCGCACGCAGCGTTATTTTTCCTTCCTTCAGGAGCGATACACCCGCAGGCTGAGATGATTACCTGTCAGACATCTGTCTTCATCCTCCATTGACTTAACTTGTGGCCATGAATGTGAGGCGTGGAATGAAATGGAAGCGTCTCATGTCAAAGGTACTGAATGCATTAGGATTTTATTCAAACCAAATGTCTGTTTCTTACAAGTACAAAATAAATGACTGTCTTTTCCGGACCATAGGGTTGTCACGTCTATGGGATCATGTTCGGTTTGGACAATCAGTTCCTGTTTTGCACATCCTGGTTTGTTTTGTTAACTTAGCACATACTTGCCAACCCTCCCGAAATTCAGCGCCTCTCCCGAAAACCTCCCGGGACGAATTTTCTCCTGAAAATCTCCCGAAATTCAGCGGAGCTGGAGGACACGCCCCCTCCAGCTCCATGCGGACCGAAGTGGGGACAGCCTGTTTTCACGTCCGCTTTCCCACTATATAATCAGCTTGGCCGCCCAATCACGTTACAACATCTACGGATTTTAATAAAAAACTGCACACAAAAGGAGACGATGCAGAAGAACGAGGAAGTTACAGCCATGGCGACGCCATCTTTATACAGTGATTCTTGGTTGTCTGTCGCCATCTCCTGGTGAATGTTGGCTATAGCGTTATGGGGTTGCTTTTTGATTGGCCAACGATTCATGGGGTGTTGGGCACCTGACGGCAAGAGACTCTCGCCAGTATGCAAATGGCAGAACAAAGGTTACTCAAAATAGTGAAAGGTAAGTGTTGTTGTTTTTTTAGTAACCAGCAAGCACAGTAGAGTTAGTAGAACTGTGTTTTTATTACTGTGTATTTGATAGATGCCGTCTGAAATTCAACTATTTATTTTATTTCTATACGTAATAAAATAAATATGTAAAGCTAGAAGTAACTGAAAGTCAAGTATTTCATATGTACATATATGTATATATATATATATATATATATATATATATATATATATATATATATATATATATATATATATATATATATATGTGAAGCGACCGGAATGAGAATCAGCACCTCCAAGTCCGAGTCCATGGTTCTCGCCCGGAAAAGGGTGGAGTGCCATCTCCGGGTTGGAGAGGAGACCCTGCCCCAAGTGGAGGAGTTCAAGTACCTAGGAGTCTTGTTCACGAGTGAGGGAAGAGTGGATCGTGAGATCGACAGGCGGATCGGTGCGGCGTATTCAGTAATGCGGACGTTGTACCGACCCGTTGTGGTGAAAAAGGAGCTGAGCCGGAAGGCAAAGCTCTCAATTTACCGGTCGATCTACGTTCCCATCCTCACCTATGGTCATGAGCTTGGGTCATGACCGAAAGGATAAGATCACGGGTACAAGCGGCCGAAATGAGTTTCCTCCGCCGTGTGGCGGGGCTCTCCCTTAGAGATAGGGTGAGAAGCTCTGCCATCCGGGAGGGAATCAAAGTAAAGCCGCTGCTCCTTCACATCGAGAGGAGCCAGATGAGGTGGTTCGGGCATCTGGTCAGGATGCCACCCGAACGTCTCCCTAGGGAGGTGTTTAGGGCACGTCCAACCGGTAGGAGGCCACGGGGAAGACCCAGGACACGTTGGGAAGACTATGTCTCCCGGCTGGCCTGGGAACGCCTCGGGATCCCCCGGGAAGAGCTAGACGAAGTGGCTGGGGAGAGGGAAGTCTGGGTTTCCCTGCTTAGGCTGTTGCCTCCGCGACCCGACCTCGGATAAGCGGAAGATGATGGATGGATGGATATATATATATATATGAAATACTCAAGTTGGTGAATTGTAGATGTAAATATACTCCTCCCCTCTTAACCACGGCCCGCCCCCGACCACGTCCCCAACTACGCCTCTGCTCCATCCCTGACCAAGCCCCCCACCCCCCCACCTCCCGAAATCGCAGGTCTCAAGGTTGGCAAGTATGCCATAGCAACTCATTAGTTTTCACCTTGTCCTCATGTCACGCCCCTGTCCTCACACCTGTTTGCACCAATCATGTCTATTATTTAAGCCTGTCTGTTTATGTTCTTCGCCCTGGCAACATCACCGTCAACCACCTCCTTCTCATTATCTACTACCTTCTATGCCTTCCATGAAAAAGACCAATGTTCCTTTCTTGTCACAGTAAATGTTTTAGTTTTAGTTTATGTCCATAGTTTATGCCATAGTGCAAGTTTTTTGTTATTCATGCCATTGTGCAAGGGTTTTTGTTTTATGTTCATAGTTTTATTTCATAGCCAAGTGTTTGTACCTCCTTGTGAGCGCCTTTTGTTTATGCCTTTTTTGTGGTTATAGTGTTAAAATAAAAAGATGTCTTTACCTTCACGCCATGTCCGGTCCAAGTTAACTTGCATCTCGGGAAAACAACCACCTCATAGTCCAAGTATTGACAAGGGTGCACCGGATTATAAGCTGCACTGCTGATGAGAGGGTGTAGTCAGGTCTATTTTCATACAAAAGGTGCACCGGATTATAAGACGCATTAAAGGAGTCATATTATTATGATTATTTTCTAAATGGAAAATGCTGCCTTGAGGTCTACATCAGTGTTTTTCAACCTTTTTGAGTTTTTTGCTGTTTTCCTGTGTTAATTATTGTCTTGTGCTCCTATTTTGGTGGCTTTTTCTCTTTTTCTGGTATTTCCCTGTACCGGTTTCATGTCTCCCTTTGAGCGATATTTCCCGCATCTGCTTTGTTTTATTTCAGTTGTTTTTAGTCTTTCTTTGTGGGGCCACTGTTGATTGTCATGTCATGTTCAAATGTTCTTTGTAGACGCCGTCTTTGCTCCACAGTAAGTCTTTGCTGTCGTCCAGCATTCTGTTTTTGTTTACTTTGTTGCCAGTTCAGTTTTAGTTTTGTTCTGCACAGCCTTCTCTCAGAGTTTGTTTGTGACGAACCCCAAGATAGAGAGAAGGAGGGAGGCATTTTGCAGGAAAACATGTTTTAATTTAAAACACTAAGACAAAAACAAACAAAGGGTAATAACAAAAAACGCGCACGTGGGCGGAAAACAAACAAAAAGAGCTTAGCATGGAAGCTAGCAAAAACAAAAAGGCGTGGCGTGGAAGCTAGCAGGTCTCAAGCAGGAAAAAAAAGTTGTACATGAAATATGAAAACAAACTTGGAAGCAGGGAACAAAAAGCAGTTAGGTAAAAAACGCAATCAAATAAACTTTACTGCAACGCTGCATTATTAGTGATTCCTAGAGCCCAAAAAGAGCGTTTTCCGTTCGGGCTCCAGTACTCTGGAATGCCCTCCCGGTAACAGTTCGAGATGCTACCTCAGTAGAAGCATTTAAGTCTCACCTTAAAACTCATCTGTATACACTAGCCTTTAAATAGACCTCCTTTTTACACCAGTTGATCTGCCGCTTCTTTTCTTTCTCCTATGTCCCCCCCTATGTCGCCTGTATCGGTTGGGGACATCTCTACGCTGCTGATCCGCCTCCGCTTGAGATGGTCTCCTGTGGACGGGACTCTCGCTGCTGTCTTGGGTCCGCTTGAACTGAACTCTCGCGGCTGTGTTGGAGCCACTATGGATTGAACTTTCACAGTATCATGTTAGACCCGCTCGACATCCATTGCTTTCGGTCCACTAGAGGGGGGGGTTGCCCACATCTGAGGTCCTCTCCAAGGTTTCTCATAGTCAGCATTGTCACTGGCGTCCCACTGGATGTGAATTCTCCCTGCCCACTGGGTGTGAGTTTTTCTTGCACTTTTTGTGGGTTCTTCCGAGGATGTTGTAGTCGTAATGATTTGTGCAGTCCTTTGAGACATTTCTGATTTGGGGCTATATAAATAAACATTGATTGATTGAGTTACAAAACACGACACGACAGGTAGCAACGACAAGAGCAACCTCGACATGACAATAATCCAGCAACTGACTGGAGGACAAAAACAAGCTCACATAGAAGCGGGCTGATTGACACCAGGTGTGGTCAGGTGCCAATCAGCCGCAGCTGAGGGAAAACAGGGCACAGGGAAAAAAAAACAGGAAACAGACAAAACAAGAGCGCGGACAGGAACTAAAAACAGGAAAAACTAAAACACAAACAAACTGTCAGTGGCAACAACACATCATTTGCAGACTATAATTACTGGTTTGCAAAAAATATTTTTAACCCAAATAGGTGAAATGTGATCATCTCCCACGGCACACCAGACTGTATCTCAAGGCACACTAGTGTGCCGCGGCACAGTGGTTGAAAAACACTGGTCTACATAACATGTTGTGACAGTCCCGTAGATGATGTCAAACCAAGTACAGTTGGTCATCTCCCCATTACTCAAAAAGTAATTGATGTTATGGGAAACTACTGTAAGATTTATTTGCAGGACCAAAAAAATACAAAAAGGGATTTTTTTATTAAAATCTGTCCATGGAGACGCTCTGGGTTCTTTAATTGTGCCTAACTTTTAAGCATTCAGGTGCTTTGATCTTGTGAAGTAAAAAACAACAACAAATCTTTTCATATAATATATATTCTCATTTGGTGTCTCCATCCCTCTCTCTCTCTCTCTCTCTCTCGCTGACAAATGCAGAAAAGTTTGCCATTCCGGGTTTTATCTGATGAAAAAATTGCAACGGCTGTAATCCGAAGAGACTTGCCTCGGAATAATTAGGCGGCTAAATGTTATTTTCCTGTGTTCTTCCATTCCGATGGATGATGTCTGACATACACGGGGGCTCGTTAAAAGAAGAACTTCTCAACGAGCCGACTGACAGGTGAACAAAGTCATTGTAGTTACAAAGCTTCTGCATCAAATTAAAAAGTTTAAAGCCTCTGGAGATCACTTTCACGTAGAGTTCAATGTCTACTGCAACCTGCTGCATGTACTCTAACTTTATTGTAACACCCTGAACCATACTTGCCAACCTTGAGACCTCCGATAGGGGGCGTGGTTAAAATGGGAGTATAGTTCACCAACTCGAGTATTTCATATATATATATATATATATATATATATATATATATATATATATATATATATAAATTAAATACTTGACTTTCAGTGCGTGAATTCCAGCTATGTATATAAATAAAATAACGGCACCTATCAAATACACAGGAATAAAAACACAGTTGTTCTACTAACTGTATTGTGCTTGCTGGTTACTAAAACAACAACAACAACAACACTTACCTTTCACTATTTGATTAACCTTTGTTCTGCCATTTGCGTACTGGCGAGAGTCACTTGCCGTCAGGTGCGCAACACCACGTAAATCGTTGGCCAATCCAAAAGCAACCCCATAACGCTATAGCCAACATTCACCAGCAGATGGCGACAGACAACATAGAATCACTCTATTACAGACGGCGTCGCCATGGCTGTAACTTCCTCGTTCTTCTGCTTGGTCTCCTTGTGTGTGCAGTTTTTCATATATATACTTATATATATATATATATATATATATATATATATATATATATATATATTAAATACTTGACTTTCAGTGAATTCCAGCTATATATTTATTTTATTATGTATATAAATAAAATACATATTTGAATTTCAGACAGCACCTCTCAAATACACAGCAATAAAAACACAGTTGTTCTACTAACTGTACTGTGCTTGCTGGTTACAAAAAAAAAAAAAACAACACTTACCTTTCACTATTTGAGTAACCTTTGTTCTGCCATTTGCGTACTGGCGAGAGTCACTTGCCGTCAGGTGCGCAACACCACGTAAATCGTTGGCCAATCAAAAAGAAACCCCATAACGCTATAGCCAACATTCACCAGGAGATGGCGACAGACAACATAGAATCACTCTATTACAGACAGTGGCTATAACTTCCTCGTTCTTCTGCATCGTCTCCTTGTGCGTGCAGTTTTTTATTAAAATCCGTAGATGTTGTAGCGTGATTGGGCAGGCAAACTGTTTATATAGTGAGAAAGCGGACGTGAAAACAGGCAGTTCCGACTCAGGTCCGCATGGAGCTGGAGGGGGTGTGGCCTCCAGCTCCGCTGAATTTCGGGAGAAAATTTATTCCGGGAGGTTTTCGGGAGAGGCGCTGAATTTCGGAAGTCTCCTGAACATCCTGCTCCAATGACAAAAAAAAACAAGAGTTGTAGAAATGATTTGAAACTCAAGACAGCCATGACATGATATCCTTTACAAGTGTATGTAGACTTTGGAGCAGGACTACAGTCTAACTCCATTGTAACCTCCTGCATGTACACTTACAGTCCTAACGTGCACACCAAGCTCCTCTCATTAGAGGACGAGCATTTAAAGGAGACTGCGCTCTTTGAGTCTTTGGCTTTAACATTGTGAAAACTTCTTTCCTCTGCACTGAAGACGTGCGCACATTAAATATAACTCACTGATATCAAATATGCATGTGTGAAAGGACATGGGCGATGTTCATCCTCGCACATGTGCTTCCTCTTACAGCGGTGTTGGACAGTAAATGACTTGTCGGACATTTACTTTATGACTTCACCTGAACCTGCTTTCTCTCAAAATACACCCGCAGCCTTGACAGCCCACGCTGTTTGCTGTCCAGATGGGAAATGTATTTACAAAATTAGAACGCCTGCCAAGATCTCTGGTGCAGTTGAGGACAGGATTTATTGTTCGAACCATACTAAAACCACTTAGAATGCCAACAATCTAGTCTTTAAAGGCCTATTGAAATGAGATTTTCTTATTTAAACGGGGATAGCAGGTCCATTCTATGTGTCACACTGCAAAAAGTCAGTGTTCAAAAACGAGAAAAAAAATACAAAAATGAGGGGTATTTTACTTGAACTAAGCAAAATTATCTGCAAATAGAACAAGAAAATTTGGCTTGTCAAGACTTTTCAAAACAAGTTAAATTAGCTAACTTCAATGAACCCAAACATTTCTTAAAATAAGTACATTCTCACTAATAAGTGTACTACTATACGAGTACGTATTTTCTATTGTTTCATTGAAAATAAAACGGCAAAGTCTATTTGGCTGTCATCTGTTTTAATATGAGAAACAATTGTGTCAAAGTCATGATTTTGCTTTACGTTCTTAAAATAAGAAATTCTTACTTTAAAAAGTAGTTTTATACTTGTGAGTGTTGATGACACAGCTTTGCAACAGTTGATATTCTAGTTTCAAGCATGTTTTACTCAACATAGGTCATCAAATCTCAGCTACAAGCTGTAATATCTTACTGAAATCATTTAGGACCTAAACACTTAAAACAAGTATAACATTTTATGTACGGCCACGCAACTCCCGGGATGCCCAAAATGTCCATAACACACCCAGCCGAGTCCCATGGGAAGGGGGTATGAAAGTTGGAAAAGTCAGCAAAAGTCCCAAAAATGTTCAAAATACCTACACAGGTTCGAGTCCCACAAGTTCCGCCGCCGGCCGGGATGCCCAAAATGTCCAAAACGTGCCCAGCAAAGTCCCACGGGAAGGTGGGGAGAAAAGTCGGTGAAATGTTCAAAAGTCCCACCCGGGTTCGAGTGTGCACTCAAACTCAACCTCGAACCCGGTTGGGACTCGAACCTTGGTAGGTATTTTAAACATTTTAGGGGACTTTTGCCGACTTTTCTAATTTTTCCCCCCTACTTCCCGTGGGACTTTGCTGGGTGCGTTTTGGAAATGTTTTGTATCCCGGGATTTGTGTGGCCGGCGGCGGGACTCGTGGGACTGGAACCCGGGGAGGTATTTTGGACACAATTGGGACTTGTGAACATTTTGGCTGCCTTTTCCCCCTCTTCTTCCCCGCCTTCCTGTGCACCATTGCTGGGTGTGTTTTGAACACTAGGACAAAAATAGTTTCAAGCATATTTTACTCAAAATAGGTCATAAAATGTCGGAAACAAGCTGTAGTATCTTACTGAGATCATTTAGGAGCAAAACCCTTAAAACAAGTAAAATACTCTAACATAAAATCTGCTTAGTGAGAAGAATTATCTTATCAGACAGAAAATAAGCAAATATCACCCTTATTTGAGATATTTCATCTTACTTAGATTTCAGTTTTTGCAGTGTACTTGATCATTTCGCGATATTGCCATATTTTTGCTGAAAGGATTTAGTAGAGAACATCGACGATGAAGTTCGCAACTTTTGGTCGCTAATAAAACAGTCTTGCCTTTACCGGAAGTAGCAGACGATGACGTCACCAGTGTGAGGGCTCCTCACATCCTCACATTGTTTATAATCATAACCTCCAGCAGCAAGAGCTATTCGGACCGAGAAAGCGACAATTTCCCCATTAATTCGAGCGAGGATGAAATATTCGTGGATAAGGAAAGTTAGAGTGTGTCACACCTATGGATCATGTTCGGTTTGGATTTTTGGACATTTTGGTTCCGTCTTTTCACTTCCTGGTTTGTTTTGTTACCTTAGCTACTCATTAGTTTCCCCTAGTCACGCCCCGATCATCAGCCTCTCACACCTGTTTCTCATTACCACTGCTACTATTTACGGATTTTACTTTCTGTCCATCAGTCTGGGATCTTCACACTTGCACACACCCTACCCATGCTGCACCTCCTTCACGCCCTCGTTTATCTGCTTCATGCCTTGCTACGCTGTTCATTTTGTCCAAGTAAGTCTTTGTTTAAGTGAGGGTTGGACTCCGCCAGGGCTGTCCTTTGTCACCGATTCTGTTCATAACTTTTATGGACAGAATTTCTAGGCGCAGGCAAAGCGTTGAGGGGTTCCGGTTTGGTGACCGCAGGATTAGGTCTCTGCTTTTTGCAGATGATGTGGTCCTGATGGCTTCATCCGACCGGGATCTTCAGCTCTCACTGGATCGGTTCGCAGCCGAGTGTGAAGCGACCGGAATGAGAATCAGCACCTCCAAGTCCGAGTCCATGGTTCTCGCCCGGAAAAGGGTGGAATGCCATCTCCGGGTTGGGGAGGAGACCCTGCCCCAAGTGGAGGAGTTCAAGTACCTAGGAGTCTTGTTCACGAGTGAGGGAAGAGTGGATCGTGAGATCGACAGGCGGATCGGTGCGGCGTCTTTAGTAATGCGGACGTTGTACCGATCCGTCTCAATTTACCGGTCGATCTACGTTCCCATCCTCACCTATGGTCATGAGCTTTGGGTCATGACCGAAAGGATAAGATCACGGGTACAAGCGGCCGAAATGAGTTTCCTCCGCCGTGTGGCGGGGCTCTCCCTTAGAGATAGGGTGAGAAGCTCTGCCATCCGGGAGGAACTCAAAGTAAAGCCGCTGCTCCTCCACATCGAGAGGAGCCAGATGAGGTGGTTCGGGCATCTGGTCAGGATGCCACCCGAACGCCTCCCTAGGGAAGTGTTTAGGGCACGTCCAACCGGTAGGAGGCCACGGGGAAGACCCAGGACACGTTGGGAAGACTATGTCTCCCGGCTGGCCTGGGAACGCCTCGGTTTGCCCCGGGAAGAGCTGGACGAAGTGGCTGGGGAGAGGGAAGTCTGGGTTTCCCTGCTTAGGCTGTTGCCCCCGCGACCCAACCTCGGATAAGCGAAAGAAGATGGATGGATGGATGAAGTCTTTGTTTATAGTTCATAGCCAATTGTTTTTGTGCAAAGTCCTTTAGTTTATGTCCATCATTTCATGCCATCGAGCAGGTGTTTTTGTTTCACGTTTGTACTGTTTAGCCAAGTTTCTTCCTCCATTGTGAGCGCTTTCTGTTGTTTATTTGTTTGTTAAATAAATGTCATGTACTCACGTCCACGCCTCGCTCGTGCTGATCCTCATCTGCATCGAAGAAACAATCCAAGTCCAAGCCTAGTTGTGACAGAGTGAAGCACTAAAAA
The DNA here is from genome assembly GCF_033978795.1 of Nerophis ophidion. NCBI lineage: Eukaryota > Metazoa > Chordata > Actinopteri > Syngnathiformes > Syngnathidae > Nerophis > Nerophis ophidion. The sequence continues at coordinate 43,300,679 of NC_084627.1, read as the reverse complement.
AAACAAGAAATGCGACGGCTCCAGGCAGCAGCAGTGGGACCATTTCATATATTATTAGACACATTTACTAGCATAATTCTGGAAGATCCCTTATCTTCTTATTGTGTTAACAGTGTTTTAGTGAGATTGTAAAGTCATACCTGGAAGTCGAATGGCTGCAGTGAACGCCAGTGTCTCTGAGAGAAGCTGAGGAGCCAAGATCACAGCTGCCTTTTCGAGCTGCAGGAGGACGTCGCATAATCCACTTAAAAGCCAACTTAATATCACAATTTTCCCATCCAAAAACTTGCCGGTTGTCGTAGAGAAACATGTTCGCTTGACCGCTCTGTGTTAAAGCTTCACAACAAACAAAGAAACACCGGTAGTGTTTTGGTTGCTAAAGGCAGCTGCAATACACCACTTTCCACCAACAGCTTTCTTCTTTGATGTCTCCATTATTAATTGAACAAATTGCAAAAGATTCAGCAACACAGATGTCCAAATTACTGTGTAATTATGCGATGAATAGACAACTTTTAGCCGTAAGTGGTGCTGAGCTAGTATGTCCCCCTCCAACTCGAGACGTCACAAACACGTGTCATCATTCCGCGTTGTTTTCCACAAGAACATTTAAAATTGTAATTCAGTAAACTAAACCGGCCGTATTGGCATGTGTTACAATGTTAATATTTCATCATTGATATATAAACTGCATGGTTGGTAGTAGTGGGTTTCAGTAGGCCTTTAAGTGTGTTCAATCACCTTTCTCCATCTATCTTCTTCCGCTTATCAGAGGCCGGGTCGCGGGGGCAGCAGCCTAAGCAGGAAAGCCCAGACTTTCTTCTCCCCAGCCACTTCGTCCAGCTCCTCCCGGGGTATCCCGATCGGTTCCCGGGCCAGCCGGGAGACATAGTCTTCTCAACGTGTCCTGGGTCTTCGCCGTGGTCTCCTACGAATCAGACGGGAGGCATCCTGACCAGATGCCCGAACCACCTCATCTGGCTCCTGTCCATGTGGAGGAGCCAGATGAGGTGGTGACAGCTCAGAGAGGAAATCATCTTTCTCCATAAAAAAAAAAAATAAGAAAAGAACACTAACCTAAATCACAAAAATGATAGCAAAACACATAACAGGTACCATATTTTCCGGACCATAGGCGCACCGGATTAAAAGGCGCAATGCCCGACGATCAGGTCTATTCAGATCTATTTTCAATTATTGAAGTGTCATTCAAGTGAGCCAGAGTTTTTTTCTATTTCAGCACCCGATGTTTTACTCGTTTTACGTCGTGCAAAAGCAACCCTGGGATTGACAAAGCATGGTCTGTCGGAGAGAAAGTATTCACAGCGTCTGTTGTCTTGGTGAGGAGATCACAGGGGGAGGCCAGAGTGCTTCCAGCTGATAGAAGAACACGTTCTGCGGAAGCTCAGGGATTATATCTCCAGCATCCAGGCCCTTTTTCATAATTTTAGTCTATCAGTGGTCCGCAGCTGGACTTGAACTGCCAACCCTCCAGTACCAAAGGCAGCCAAGTCTTTATTGACAGTGACTCAAACAACCTGTCATTACAAATCATGCAGAAAAGCAGTTCTGAAAGCAAAGCAGACGTTTGAACGAGCCCAAAATACAAAACCCGAAAGCAGTGAATTAGTCACGTTGTGTAAATGGTAAATAAAAAGAGAATACGACAAATCATTTTCAACTTATATTCAATTGAATAGACTGCAAAGACAATATATCAGTTTTGTGCATTTATTACTGAATTTAGAATTTAATGGCAGCAACACAGTGTTACATGGCCTTTCCTTTGAACAACACTCAGTAAAGGTTTGGGAACTGAGGAGACACATTTTTGAAGTGGAATTCTTTCCCATTTTTGCTTGATGTACACCTTAAGTCCTTCAAAAGTCTCCCTTCTGAGATTTTAGCCTTCATATCGCTCCACACATTTTCAATGTCTGGACCATAGTCTAGTACTTGCACTCTTTTACTACGAAGCCACGCTGTTTTAACATGTGGCTTGGCATTGTCTGACTGAAATAAGCAGGGGCGTCCATGATAACGTTGCTTGGATGGCAACATGTGTTGCTCCAAAAGCTGTATGTACCTTTCAGCATTAATGGTGACTCCACAGATGTGTAAGTTACCCATGCTTTGGCCACTAATACACCCCAATACCAACTGGGCTCTTGAATATTCCTAATGGCTCATTCCCTCTTTGTTCCGGCGGACACGACATCCAGAGTTTCCAAAAAAAACTATTTGAAATGTGGACTCACAAATGTCAGACCCTAGAACACTTTTCCATTTGCATCAGTTCATCCTAGATGAGCTCCGGCCATGCAAAGCGTTTCTGGGTGTTGTTGATAAATGGCTTTGGCTTTGCATAGTATAGTTCTTGTTGTGGTTTGCAGAGGGGAGCTGACGGCAGACTGACACCAGAGGCAGTAGAAAGTACTATTTATTATTTATAAAGTCAATGTACATATGATAACACCAAACAATACTACTAAATAAACTCAGGAAATGGAGTTTGTCAAACCCAAGTGCATATAGTGTTAGATTAACTGAAGTGTGTGTTACCAAGTGTTGTAGAGAGCGAAGGAACAAGACAGTCCGAGGGGCAGGCAGATGATCATCCAGGGTAGGAGAGAAGAGGCTAGATCCGTGTTCAGGCGATGGTCGGGAATCGAGGAAGGCAGTCCAAAAACACAAGGGGGAACAAAAGACGATCTCAAAGGGGGAAGACTCTGCGGAATCACGGAGGGAAACACTACAACAGTGAGTGAACATTAGGCTTACGGTACACAGAGAGGTAACTAAATTCACACAACAATCCAGCCCGCCCTCATTAATCTCAGGTGTGCAGATTGCCGATTGAGTGCAGGCTTGTCGCTGCGTGGGTGTGTTGCGCTCAGCGTGAGCGGGGGCGTGTCCGAGCGAGCAGCCAGTGGAGCAACTGTGACAATTACATGCAGGAGGAAAGCAGGCTTGCGCGTGTTCAGGTGAGGGCCGGGAATCGAGGAAGGCAGTCCAAAAACACAAGGGGGAACAAAAGACGATCTCAAAGGGAGAAGACTCTGCGGACTCACGGAGGGAAACACTACAACAGTGAGTGAACATTAGGCTTACGGTATACAGAGAGGTAACTAAGTTCACGCAGCAATCCAGCCCGCCATCATTAATCCCAGGTGTGCAGATTGGCAATTGAGTGCAGGCTTGTCGCTGAGTGGGTGTGTTGCGCTCAGCGTGAGCGGGAGCGTGTCCGAGCGAGCAGCCAGTGGAGCAACTGTGACAATTAGATGCAGGAGGAAAGCAGGCTTGCGCGTGTTCAGGCGAGGGCCGGGAATCGAGGAAGGCAGTCCAAAAACACAAGGGGGAACAAAAGACGATCTCAAAGGGGGAAGACTCTGCGGAATCACGGAGGGAAACACTACAACAGTGAGTGAACATTAGGCTTACGGTACACAGAGAGGTAACTAAGTTCACGCAACAATCCAGCCCGCCCTCATCAATCCCAGGTGTGCAGATTGGCGATTGAGTGCAGGCTTGTCGCTGCGTGGGTGTGTTGCGCTCAGCGTGAGCGGGGGCGTGTCCGAGCGAGCAGCCAGTGGAGCAACTGTGAAAATTAGATGCAGGAGGAAAGCAGGCTTGCGCGTGTTCAGGCGAGGGTCGGGAATCGAGGAAGGCAGTCCAAAAACACAAGGGGGAACAAAAGACGATCTCAAAGGGGGAAGACTCTGCGGAGTTACGGGGGGAAACACTACAACAGTGAGTGAACATTAGGCTTACGGTACTCAGAGAGGTAACTAAGTTCACGCAACAATCCAGCCCGCCCTCATTAATCCCAGGTGTGCAGATTGCCGATTGAGTGCAGGCTTGTCGCTGCGTGGGTGTGTTGCGCTCAGCGTGAGCGGGGGCGTGTCCGAGCGAGCAGACAGTGGAGGAACTGTGCCAATCAGATGCAGGAGGAAAGCGGGTTCGAATCCGCGCCGTGACAGTTCTAACTTGCACTTACAGATGTCGTGACCAACTGTATTCCTGACAGGGGTTTTGTGAAGTTTTCCTGAGCCCATGTGGTGATATCCTTTACACACTGATGTCACTTTTTAATGCAGTCTTTTCAATTGAATATAGGTTGAAATGGATTTGCAAATCATTGCATTCCCTTTTTATTTACCGTTTAAACAACGTGAAACCTTAATTGGTTTTATAAGATGTAAACTGAGAGTGACACTGGTCGGTTGTATCTCGACACGGCGTCTACGAGCATCGTTGTGTTCGCTGACACGTACATCACAACACAAATCTGCCAGCGCTCCAGTGGCGCCGTGGGCTTCCGAATAAAGTGAAATATCCTGTGAGACATAAAAAGCCTCCAGGTGACACTGCTGGGCTTCTTGGCAGCAGATCAGACGTCCTACTGGGTGTGTTGGATGAGAGAGACACAAACAGGTCGCACAAGAAGAACAACAAAGGCCTGTCTTCAAACTACACTCGCTGTATTTTGCATCAGTTTCGAGGCGCTTGAAACGTAATTACAATGTGTTCCTTCCCTTTCAAAGCCACTAAAATGTGATTGGCAGAAGAGCTAAGTTGTACTAGCATTATTTAATGCGGAGGATATTGCCATAGGGTTGGTCTTTCGGGAGATCAGCAGCAATCACGAAGGTGCAAGAAAAGACGAGCACCGGAGGAGGCGGAGAAAACGGGAACATTTTAGACTTTTTTTTTCTCCAGTTCTTACCAAAAGTATTGTAGTCAATGGTGATCAAGGGCCCTATTCTCCCTTTTGTGCTTTTTCTATGCACTTCAACTTATGCACCTTTCTCTTATTCCTATTCTCCCATTCCGCCTGTGCTACCTCAATATTGTATATATTCATCCATCCATCCATTTTCTACTGCTTGTCCGTTTTGGGGTCGCGGGGGGTTGCTGCATTTGGGCAGTAGGCGAGGTTGTTACAAATATATATACATATATATATATATATATATATATATATATATATATATATATATATATATATATATATATAGATAGAGAGAGAGAGAGAGAGGTGGCAACTTGTCCAGGGTGTACACCGCCTTCCACCCGATTGTAGCTAAGATAGGCACCAGCGCCCCCCGCAACCCCAAAAGGAGTAAGCTATAGAAAATAAATGGACATATATATATATATATATATATATATATGTATATATATATATATATATATATATATATATATATATATATATATATATATATATATATATATATATATATATATATATATATATATATATATATATCCATCCATCCATCCATCATCTTCCGCTTATCCGAGGTCGGGTCGCGGGGGCAACAGCCTAAGCAGGGAAACCCAGACTTCCCTCTCCCCAGCCACTTAGTCTAGCTCTTCCCGGGGGATCCCGAGGCGTTCCCAGGCCAGCCGGGAGACATAGTCTTCCCAACGTGTCCTGGGTCTTCCCCGTGGCCTCCTACCGGTTGGACGTGCCCTAAACACCTCCCTAGGGAGGCGTTCGGGTGGCATCCTGACCAGATGCCCGAACCACCTCATCTGGCTCCTCTCGATGTGGAGGAGCAGCGGCTTTACTTTGAGTCCCTCCCGGATGGCAGAGCTTCTCACCCTATCTCTAAGGGAGAGCCCCGCCACACGGCGGAGGAAACTCATTTCGGCCGCTTGTACCCGTGATCTTATCCTTTCGGTCATGACCCAAAGCTCATGACCATAGGTGAGGATGGGAACGTAGATCGACCGGTAAATTGAGAGCTTTGCCTTCCGGCTCACCACAACGGATTGGTACAACGTCCGCATTACTGAAGACGCCGCACCGATCCGCCTGTCGATCTCACGATCCACTCTTCCCTCACTCGTGAACAAGACTCCTAGGTACTTGAACTCCTCCACTTGGGGCAGGGTCTCCTCCCCAACCCGGAGGTGGCACTCCACCCTTTTCCGGGCGAGAACCATGGACTCGGACTTGGAGGTGCTGATTCTCATTCCGGTCGCTTCACACTCGGCTGCGAACCGATCCAGCGAGAGCTGAAGATCCCGGTCAGATGAATCCATCAGGACCACATCATCTGCAAAAAGCAGAGACCTAATCCTGCGGTTACCAAACCGGAACCCCTCAACGCCTTGACTGCGCCTAGAAATTCTGTCCATAAAAGTTATGAACAGAATCGGTGACAAAGGACAGCCTTGGCGGAGTCCAACCCTCACTGGAAATGTGTTCGACTTACTGCCGGCAATGCGGACCAAGCTCTGGCACTGATCGTACAGGGAACGGACCGCCACAATAAGACAGTCCGATACCCCATACTCTCTGAGCACTCCCCACAGGACTTCCCGAGGGACACGGTCGAATGCCTTCTCCAAGTCCACAAAGCACATGTAGACTGGTTGGGCAAACTCCCATGCACCCTCAAGAACCCTGCCGAGAGTATAGAGCTGTTCCACAGTTCCACGACCAGGACGAAAACCACACTGTTCCTCCTGAATCCGAGGTTCGACTATCCGACGTAGCCTCCTCTCCAGTACACCTGAATAAACCTTACCGGGAAGGCTGAGGAGTGTGATCCCACGATAGTTGGAACACACCCTCCGGTCCCCCTTCTTAAAGAGAGGAACCACCACCCCGGTCTGCCAATCCAGAGGTACCGCCCCCGATGTCCACGCGATGCTGCAAAGTCTTGTCAACCAAGACAGCCCCACAGCATCCAGAGCCTTAAGGAACTCCGGGCGGATCTCGTCCACCCCTGGGGCCTTGCCACCAAGGAGCTTTTTAACTACCTCAGCGACCTCAGCCCCAGAAATAGGAGAGTCCACCACAGATTCCCCAGGCACTGCTTCCTCATAGGAAGACGTGTTGGTGGGATTGAGGAGGTCTTCGAAGTATTCCTTCCACCTATCAACAACATCCGCAGTCGAGGTCAGCAGAACACCATCCGCACCATACACGGTGTTGATAGTGCACTGCTTCCCCTTCCTGAGGCGGCGGACGGTGGTCCAGAATCGCTTCGAAGCCGTCCGGAAGTCGTTTTCCATGGCTTCCCCGAACTCTTCCCATGTCCGAGTTCTTGCCTCCGCGACCGCTGAAGCTGCACACCGCTTGGCCTGTCGGTACCTGTCCACTGCCTCCGGAGTCCTATGAGCCAAAAGGACTCGATAGGACTCCTTCTTCAGCTTGACGGCATCCCTCACCGCTGGTGTCCACCAAGGGGTTTTAGGATTGCCGCCCCGACAGGCACCAACTACCTTGCGGCCAAAGCTCCGATCTGCCGCCTCGACAATAGAGGTGCGGAACATGGTCCACTCGGACTCAATGTCCCGCACCTCCCTCGTGACATGTTCAAAGTTCTTCCGGAGGTGGGAATTGAAACTTTGTCTGACAGGAGACTCTGCCAGACGTTCCCAGCAGACCCTCACAATGCGTTTGGGCCTCCCAGGTCTGTCCGGCATCCTCCCCCACCATCGCAGCCAACTCACCACCAGGTGGTGATCGGTAGAAAGCTCCGCCCCTCTCTTCACCCGAGGGTCCAAAACATGAGGCCGCAAATCCGATGACACAACTACAAAGTCGATCATGAAACTGCGGCCTAGGGTGTCCTGGTGCCAAGTGCACATATGGACACCCTTATGTTTGAACATGGTGTTTGTTATCGACAAACTGTGACGAGCACAAAAGTCCAATAACAAAACACCACTCGGGTTCAGATCCGGGCGGCCATTCTTCCCGATCACGCCTCTCCAGGTTTCACTGTCGTTGCCAACATGAGCGTTGAAGTCTCCCAGTAGGACAAGGGAATCACCCGGGGGAGCACTTTCCAGTACTCCCTCGAGTGTTCCCAAAAAGGGTGGGTATTCTGAACTGCTGTTTGGTGCATAAGCACAAACAACAGTCAGGACCCGTCCCCCCACCCAAAGGCGGAGGGAGGCTACCCTTTCGTCCACCGGGTTGAACTCCAACGTGCAGGCTTTGAGCCGGGGGGAAACAAGAATTGCCACCCCAGCCCGTCGCCTCTCACTGCCGGCAACGCCAGAGTGGAAGAGGGTCCAATCCCTCTCGAGAGAAGTGGTTCCAGAGCCCTTGCTGTGCGTCGAAGTGAGTCCGACTATATCCAGTCGGAATTTCTCGACTTCGCGCACTAGCTCAGGCTCTTTCCCCCCAGTGACG
>NC_084627.1:42615018-42617518 GCF_033978795.1 Nerophis ophidion | reverse complement strand
TCATATAAATAAAAAAAAAAGGTTGTTGTGTTACCTAACTATTACTAAGGGGTATTAAAAACATCTCTTAAATAAATGTGTTTTATTTTTTTTTTCATTTTAAGAATTTTAACTATAGTAACATATATGGTGTTACGGGTAAATTTCAACCCATATATATTTACTTCAAGAAAAAGGCTAAAAAGTATTTTTTTCAGCAACAGAAATCCAACATCAGACAAACAACAACCAATCAAGCAAATGAAACCAAGAGAAATAGATTACTAGTTCCAAAACTAATAAAAAAACAAAATCAGAGTGGCAAAAAGTGACACTTTTAGTGTCCGTCTTTTGTTTGTTTTTGTACAGGATAACAAGCTAAAATGAGAATCCACTAAAGCTCACATGATTGGGAGAGGAGCTGGCTGTCAGTGTGTTCAGTTTTGGCTCTTATCATTGCTTTATCGTCTTATTTTTATAACCGGGTCGAAACCGACCCTAACAACACCAAGGGCATAATTTCTACCAGAGCATTTTATAATTTAGTGAAAAAAATTAAAATGTTTTATTTTGTTGACAAAGAGGTTCCTGACAAAGTCAAAAAGCTTTGATGCAAAAAAACAATAAATGTATGTGGTGTTTTTATGCATTTAAAAACTAAAACGGGTCGGTGCCGACCCTAACACAAGACGAAGGTTCAATGAATTAGCGCCCCGGTGGCAATTCAAGGAAATACGGTATTCAATGTTTTCCTGCGGCCCGGTAGCAAAATGCGTCACGGACCGGGACCGGTGGTTTGGGACCACTACCCTAAATCAGTGGTCCCCAACCTTTTTGTATCTGCGGACCGGTCAATGCTTAATAATTTGTCCCGCGGCCCGGGGGGGTGTCCTTTTTTTTTATTTTTTATTTTTTTCTTCTTTGTCATGAAAAAGGGAGGTTTTTGTGGTTGGTGCACTAATTGTAAGTGTATATTGTGTTTTTTATGTTGATTTAATAATTTTTTTATTTTTATTTTATTTTTTTTTCATGAAAAATTCTTCTGCGGCCCGGTGGTTGGGGACCACTACCCTAAATCAGTGGTCTCCAACCTTTTTCTATCTGCGGACCGGTCAATGCTTAATATTTTGTCCCGCGGCCCGGGGGGTGTCCTTTTTTTTCCTTTTTTTTTTTTCTTTTTTTTTTTTTCTTCTTTGTCATGAAAAAGGGTCGTTTTTGTCATGAAAAAGGGAGTTTTTTGTGGTTGGTGCACTAATTGTATGTGTATATTGTGTTTTTTTATGTTGATTTAATACATTTTTTTTCATTTTTTTTTTTTTAATGAAAAATTCTTCTGCGGCCCGGTGGTTGGGGACCACTACCCTAAATCAGTGGTTTCCAACCTTTTTGTATCTGCGGACCGGTCAATTAATTTGTCCCGCGGCCCGGGGGGGTGTCCTTTTTTTTCTTTTTTTTTTTTTTCTTCTTTGTCATGAAAAAGGGAGGTTTTTGTGGTTGGTGCACTAATTGTAAGTGTGTATTGTGTTTTTTATGTTGATTTAATAAAAAATAAAAAAAATATAAATTTAAAAAAAAAAATTTTTAATGAAAAATTCTTCTGCGGCCCGGTGGTTGGGTACCACTGCCCTAAATGATAAAAAAATCTAAAAAAATATTTGATTTTTACAACTCTATAGGCCTAATTGATTGTCTCGTCACATGACTAGAAAATGGATAAGCGGATATTTATAATTTTATTTTGCAATGTTTCCGGTGTGATTGCTTGCATCACACAGGTGAGTGAAAATAAAATGTATTATTTGTTCCAGTTGAAGTAAGGCGGACGTGAGCGGCTCAGCTCTGCACTTGCTCTCCTTAAAGCCGCTCAATTACTGCAGCCACTAAAAATATGCAGCCAAATTACAGATGGGAGAGGGCGGCCAGACCTAAATATAAAAGCATGTAACCCAGATTGTGTGTGTTGTTAATTAGTAGGACATGATATCAAGTTTGAAATTGTGGAATTAAGTCAAAGTTGAGCAACATTTTCTATGATATATTTAATTCTTTCTAGCAATGGTTAAAGGGCACATTCTTTTTTTTTCTGTTTTTTTTTTTTTAAAGCCCTGATCTTAAATGAACCCCATCTGCTCCGTTTCAAAGCAATTTAGCTTGTCACAGAGCGCGCTTTTTGGTGGGGGCGGGGCCACGGCTGAGTGACGTCACAACAAAGGCAGTAATATTAAATAAACAGATATAATATAGTGAGTTTTTGGATTACAAAGTTAAAAATATGTTATTATTATTATTATTATTATTGTTTAATTTAATAGTATAGAAACTTTATTCACAAGTGCAAAAAAAATAAATAAATAATAATAATCAGATGGGACGGAAATAATTAAACGCCTCATGTTCCGACATGTTATTAAAAGCAGAGCACGACTAAAGCTCATGAAAGCCTTATTAGAATAGAATAGAGCTATTAGACCCTTTGGAATACATTTCAGCCTTTTCATAATGCATTAGTCGCTCGCCCCAC
>NC_084627.1:42502518-42610018 GCF_033978795.1 Nerophis ophidion | reverse complement strand
CGGGTTGGAGAGGAGACCCTGTCCCAAGTGGAGGAGTTCAAGTACCTGGGAGTCTTGTTCACAAGCGAGGGAAGAGTGGATGGAGTGATGGACAGGCGGATCGGTGCGGCTTCTTCAGTAATGCGAACGCTGTATCTGTCAGAAAATTGAATGTAAATTATCAAAAAACTTTCTGCTCTCTGAGTTTCCAGTGAACAGATGAGAGCTGTCGTTGTTGCACCAAGGAAAGTCTTGGAAGATTCCGCTGTGTCCGTTGGAATGAAACAGAAGGGGTTATCTACTGTCCTCAAACACCTGCCGAAGATTAATCCAGGACCAGCCCAAGCCTGAGGCATATTTTTCTTTTTTCTTCAATGTGACCAAAAACAATGACCGTTACATACTCCCCATTTCTGTTGTGACATGTGTTGTTGCGTAAACATTGAATATCAAAATAAAAGAGGAGACTAAAACCTTTTTCATCAGAGTGTGGTGCAGGAATGTACAGAGAGTGTACAGTGGCCATGTCTCTCTTCAGATCTGAGTCCAACTTTAATTATGTCTTTGTTTGATTCTTTACCTTTTGTCTTGTTTAATAGATGTCATCAGTGATAGAAACTGACATCTTCGATCCGTTGTGGTGAAGAAGGAGCTGTGCCGGAGGGCAAAGCTCTCAATTTACCGCTCGATCCACGTTCCCATCCTCACCTATGGGCATGAGCTTTGGGTAATGACTGAAAGGACAAGATCACGGCTACAAGCGGCCCAAATTAGTTTCCTCCGCCGGGTGGTGGGGCTCTCCCTTAGAGATAGGGTGAGAAGCTCTGCCATCCGGGAGGAGCTCAAAGTAAAGCCGCTGCTCCTCAACATGGAGAGGAGCCGGATGAGGTGGTTCAGGCATCTGGTCAGGATGCCTCCCTAGGGAGGTGTTTCGGGCACATCTGACCGGTAGGACACATTGGGAAGACTATATCACCTCGGGATCCCCTGGGAGGAGCTGGACCATTTGGCTGGGGAGAGGGAAGTCTGGGCTTCCCTGCTTAGGCTGCTGCCCCCGTGACCCGACCTCGGATAAGCGGAATAAGATGGATGGATGGCTGGATAGGCTAAAAGGAAACTGCTGTTTTTCCAGAGTCTCTATTCATCAATCGGTGTGTTCGTTCATGCTTGTAGCGGCGGGAGGAATCCAAGCGGCGACACAATGCATCATACAAGACGACTCCAGTATCAGCTTTTGTCCAAGAGGTTCATTCAGTTCTCCACGGGGCGTCAAAGTGACACATCTCTGCAGGGAGAAGATAACTAACCGGATGATCTCACAGTATCACCGCTTAATTTTCTTTACTGGGGAATATTTGAAGGTAATGTAACTTAAATAGGCCATTGTGGAGCAAACGGCGCCGTTTTATGTGGGGCATAAAATCAAGGCGACTCACCAAAGAGGAAGATTGGCACTTAGACCTGCAGAAGGCGTTCAAATGAAATACCACAAATGTGATCCCATAAGGCCTTTACTGTATTTTCTTGCTGGGTGTGTGAGAAATGCATCCTTAATAACCTCGTGCTCATCTCTGAAATGTCTCAAACGATATGAGGACATTTGAAAAGAAGTGCGGGCCGGCCTCCATAACGCGCTTATTGTCATAAAGGTAAACTCAGACAGCACAGCAGAGCCTCTAAGTTCCAAGGACAATCTCCTGAGAACCTGGGAGAAGGACTGTTGAAGGTGAGTCAACGCCTTGTGTTGCTTCTTTGACTAGTCCTATTCAACTGCTTATTTAAGCTGCTTATTAAAGGGGAACATTATCACCAGACCTATGTAAGCGTCAATATATACCTTGATGGTGCAGAAAAAAGATCATATATTTTTTTAACCGATTTCCAAACTCTAAATGGGTGAATTTTGGCGAATTAAACGCCTTTGTGTTTTTCGCTCTGGAGGCGATGACGTCAGAATGTGACGTTGCCGAGGTAACGCAGCCGCCATTTTCATTTTCAACACATTGTAAACATTGGGTCTCAGCTCTGTTATTTTCCGTTTTTTCGACTATTTTTTGGAACCTTGGAGACATCATGCCTTGTCGGTGTGTTGTCGGAGGGTGTAACAACACTAACAGGGAGGGATTCAAGTTGCACCACTGGCCCGAAGATGCGAAAGTGTCTGCCGCCAGACCCCCGTTGAATGTACCAAAGTGTCTGCACATTTTACCGACGATGACAGACATGGCACAGAGATGTATGGATAACCTGCAGATGCATTTGCAACGATAAAGTCAACTAAATCACAAAGGTGAGTTTGTTGATGTTGACTTATGTGCTAATCGGATATATTTGGTCGCGGCGTGACTGCCAGCTAATCGATGCTAACAATCAATCAATCAATCAATCAATCAATGTTTATTTATATAGCCCCAAATCACAAATGTCTCAAAGGACTGCACAAATCATTACGACTACAACATCCTCGGAAGAACGCTACGCTAATCGATGCTAACATTTTATTTACTGGCGGTGCTAAAGCAGACATGGCACAGAGATGTATGGATAACCTGCAGATGCATTTGCAACGATTAAGTCAACGAAATCACAAAGGTGAGTTTTGTTGATGTTGACTGCCAGCTAATCGATGCTAACATGCTATGCTAATCGATGCTAACATGCTAATTACCGGCGGTGCTAAAGCAGACATGGCTCAGAGATGTATGGATAACCTGCAGATGCATTTGCAACTGTATTACGTTTCCTTCCACCCACATTTAATGCGAAAAAAACACTTACCAATCGACGGATTTAAGTTGCTCCAGTGTCACAAGATGCGAAAGTCCTGATCGTTTGGTCCGCACATTTTACCGGCGATGCTAACGCAGCTATTCGGCCATGCTATGGCTATGAATAGTGTCAATAGCTATTTGCTATTCATACTCCAACCATCTGTTTCAATACATGCGTAATCTGTTGAATCGCTTAAACTGCTGAAATCCGAGTCTGAATCCGAGCTAATGTTGCTATATCTTGCTGTGGTATTCCCATTGTTTGTTTACATTGGCAGCCCTGTATGACGTCACAGGGAAATGGCTAGTGATTTCGAAGATAGCGAAAGTACGGCACTTTAAAGCTTTATTTAGGGATATTCCGAGACCGGTAAAATTTTGAAAAAAACAAAAAAATACAACAAGCCACTGGGAACTATTTTTTATTGTTTTTAACCCTTTTGAAATTGTGATAATGTTCCCCTTTAAATTAGTTCCCAGTGGCTTGTTGTATTTTTTGAAGTTTTTTTCAAAATTTTACCAGTCCCCGAATAGCCCTAAAAAAAGCTTTAAAGTGCTTGATTTTCGCTATTTGCGATGCGACTATCCATTTCCCTGTGACGTCATACAGTGCTGCCAATGTAAACAAACAATAGCGAATACCACAGCAAGATATAGCGACATTAGCTCGGATTCAGACTCGGATTTCAGCGGTTTAAGCGATTCAACAGATTACGCATGTATTGAAACGGATGGTTGGAGTATGAAAGTATTGAAGAAGAAACTGAAGCTATTGAGCGAATAGCTATTGACGCTATTCATAGCGATAGCATGACCGAATAGCTGTGTTAGCATCGCCGGTGAAATGTGCGGACCAAACGATCAGGACTTTCGCATCTCTTGATACTGGAGCAACTTAAATCCATCAATTGGTAATTGTTTTTTTTCGCATTAAATATGGGTGGAAGGAAACGTAATATAGTTGCAAATGCATCTGCAGGTTATCCATACGTCTCTGTGCCATGTCTGCTTTAGCACCGCCGGTAAATAGCATGTTAGCATCGATTAGCATAGCATGTTAGCATCGATTAGCTGGCGGTCAACATCAACAAAACTCACCTTTGTGATTTAGTTGACTTTATAGTTGCAAATGCATCTGCAGGTTATCCATACATCTCTGTGCCATGTCTGCTTTAGCACCGCCGGTAAATAGCATGTTAGCATCGATTAGCTGCCAGTCACGCTGCTACCAAATATGTCTGATTAGCACATAAGTCAACATTACCAAAACTCACCTTTGTGATTTAGTTGACTTTATCGTTGCAAATGCATCTGCAGGTTATCCATACATCTCTGTGCCATGTCTGTCATCGCCGGTAAAATGTGGAGACACTCCGGCACATTCAATGGGGGTCTGGCGGCAGACACTTTCGCATCTTCGGGCCAGTGGTGCAACTTGAATCCCTCCCTGTTAGTGTTGTTACACCCTCCGACAACACACCGACGAGGCATGATGTCTCCAAAGTTCCAAAAAATAGTCGAAAAAACGGAAAATAACAGAGCTGAGACCCGGTGTTTGTAATGTGTTGCAAATGAAAATGGCGGCTTTATTACCTCGGAGACGTCACGTTCTGACGTCATCGCAAAAAGAGCGATAAACAGAAAGGCGTTTAATTCGCCAAAATTCACCCATTTAGAGTTCGGAAATCGGTTAAAAAAATATATGGTCTTTTTCTGCACCATCAAGGTATATATTGACGCTTACATAGGTTTGGTGATAATGTTCCCCTTTAAAGGTGTGGCGATACACCACACCTGGGGTAATGCGGCCTGCCTGACGTTTCTAACTCATTTTTTTAAACATCGAAACTGAAGTTGCCATTATGATGTACCATTTTAAAGGGGAACATTATCACCAGATCTATGTAAGCGTCAATATATACCTTGATGGTGCAGAAAAAAGACCATATGTTTTTTTAACCAATTCCCGAATTCTAAAAGGGTGAATCTGGCGATTTAAACGCCTTTATATTGTTCGCTGTCGGAGCAATGACCTTTCACCCGTGACGTCACATCGTGAAGCGACCCGCCATTTTCTCAAACACATTACACACACCAGGTCAAGTCAGCTCTGTTATTTTCCGTTTTTTCAACTGTTTTCCGGTACCTTGGAGACATCATGCCTCGTCGGTGTGTTGTCGGAGGGTTTAACAACCTGAACAGGGACGGACTCAAGTTGACTCACGTGGAGTGTGCTAATCAGACATATCAATGGTCACGGCATGTTAATCGATGCTAACATGCTGTTTAGGCTAGCTGTATGTACATATTGCATCATTATGCCTCATTTGTAGCTATATTTGCATCCAGCTTTTCCCCCACCCACATTTAATGCCAAACAAACACATACCAATCGACGGATTGAAGTTGCGCCAGTGGTCAAAAGATGCGAAAGTCCCTCGTTTGTTCTGTTCTGTCGTAGCATCGCTACCAACAATAGCGATGCTACGACAGAGATGTGTGGATATCCTGTGACATTCAAAGCAGATGCATTTCCAACGATAAAGTCAACGAAATCACAAAGGTGAGTTTTGTTGATGTTATTGACTGATGTGGAGTCTGCTAATCAGGCATGACTGCAAGCTAATCGATGCTAACATGCTATTTAGGCCAGCTGTATGTACATATTGCATCATTATGCCTCATTTGTAGCTATATTTGCATCCAGCCTTTCCCTCCACCCACATTTAATGCCAAACAAACACATACCAATCGACGGATTCAAGTTGCGCCAGTGGTCAAAAGATGCGAAAGTCCCTCGTTTGTTCTGTTCTGTCGTAGCATCGCTACCAACAATTGCGATGCTACGACAGAGATGTGTGGATATCCTGTGACACTCAAAGCAGATGCATTTCCAGCGATAAAGTCAACGAAATCACAAAGGTGAGTTTTGTTGATGTTATTGACTGATGTGGAGTCTGCTAATCAGGCATGACTGCAAGCTAATCGATGCTAACATGCTATTTAGGCCAGCTGTATGTACACATTGCATCATTATGCCTCATTTGTAGCTATATTTGCATCCAGCCTTTCCTCCACCCACATTTAATGCCAAACAAACACATACCAATCGACGGATTAAAGTTGCACCAGTGGTCAAAAGATGCGAAAGTCCCTCGTTTGTTCTGTTCTGTCATATCATGGCTACCAACAATAGCGATGCTACGACAGAGATGAGTGGATATCCTGTGACACTCAAAGCAGTGTGTTGTCGGAGGGTGTAACAACACGAACAGGGCCGGACTCAAGTTGCATCAGTGGTCAAAAGACGCGAAAGTCCCTCGTTTTTTCCGCGCACTTTACCGACGACAGCTATGCTACGACAGAGATGGCAAGAATGTGTGGATATCCTGTGACACTCAAAGCAGAAGCATTTCCAACGATAAAGTCAACGAAATCACAAAGGTGAGTTTTGTTGATGTTATTGACTGATGTGGAGTCTGCTAATCAGGCATGACTGCAAGCTAATCGATGCTAACATGCTATTTAGGCCAGCTGTATGTACATATGGCATCATTATGCCTCATTTGTAGCTATATTTGCATCCAGCCTTTCCTCCACCCACATTTAATGCCAAACAAACACATACCAATCGACGGATTAAAGTTGCACCAGTGGTCAAAAGATGCGAAAGTCCCTCGTTTGTTCTGTTCTGTCGTAGCATCGCTACCAACAATAGCGATGCTACGACAGAGATGTGTGGATATCCTGTGACACTCAAAGCAGTGTGTTGTCGGAGGGTGTAACAACACGAACAGAGACGGACTCAAGTTGCACCAGTGGTCAAAAGACGCAAAAGTCCCTCGTTTGTTCCGCGCACTTTACCGACGACAGCTATGCTACGACAGAGATGGGAAGAATGTGTGGATATCCTGCGACACTCAAAGCAGAAGCATTTCCAACGATAAAGTCAACGAAATCACAAAGGTGAGTTTTGTTGATGTTATTGACTGATGTGGAGTGTGCTAATCAGGCATGACTGCAAGCTAATCGATGCTAACATGCTATTTAGGCTAGCTGTATGTACATATTGCATCATTATGCCTCATTTGTAGCTATATTTGCATCCAGCCTTTCCCTCCATCCACATTTAATGCCAAACAAACACATACCAATCGTTGGTTAGAAGGCGCTGTCTGTCGTGATGTGGCTCAAAAGCTTCTGTTTCTTCTTTAATTTCGTTTTCGGTACCTGCCTCCACACTCCAACCATCCGTTTCAATACATGCGTAATCTATTGAATCGCTTACGGCGCTGAAATCCGAGTCTGAATCCGAGCTACCACGCTAGACCTTTCTGCGCTATCCGCCATGTTTTTCTGGTGACTTCACGCAGTGACGTCACAGGACAATAGACGGGTGGATATAGCGATGATGTAAATCAGGCACTTTGAAGTGATATTTCGGGATATTGCGTGATAGGTAAAATTTTGAGGAAAACTTCGAAAAATCAAATAAGCCACTGGGAACTGATTTTTATTGGTTTTAACCATTCAGAAATTGTGATAATGTTCCCCTTTAAAATGTCCACAAGTCTTGAACTTTACAAATAATAATAGTAGCACATTTAGGGCCTTAATTACTGGAAGGTTGCGTGTACTAAAACGGGTGCAAACTTGATATCACATGCAAAGTTGATCTACTAAACATGTGCAAAGTGGATTTCGTCTGTTGAGTGAGCAGAAGTGAATTATATTTATATAGCGCTTTTTCTCTAGTGACTCAAAGCACTTTACATAGTGAAAGCCAATATCTAAGTTACATTTAAAGCACTGTGTGTGGCACTGGGAGCAGGTGGGTAAAGTGTCTTGCTCAAGGACACAACGGCACTGACTAGGCTGGCGGAAGCGGGGATCGAACCTGCCACCCTCAAGTTGCTGACACGGCCGCTCTACCAACCGAGTTATACCGCTTGACAAATAATAATAGTAACACATTTAGGGCCTTAATTACTGGAAGGTTGTGTGTACTAAAACGCGTGCAAACTTGATATCACATGCAAAGTTGATCTACTAAACATGTGCAAAGTGGATTTCGTCTGTTAAGTGAGCAGAAGTGAATTATATTTATATAGCGCTTTTTCTCTAGTGACTCAAAGCACTTTACATAGTGAAACCCAATATCTAAGTTACATTTAAACCAGTGTGTGTGGCACTGGGAGCAGGTGGGTAAAGTGTCTTGCCCAAGGACACAACGGCAGTGACTAGGCTGGCGGAAGCGGGGATCGAACCTGCCACCCTCAAGTTGCTGACACGACCGCTCTACCAACCGAGTTATACCGCTTTACAAATAATAATAGTAACACATTTAGGGCCTTAATTACTGGAAGGTTGTGTGTACTAAAACGCGTGCAAACTTGATATCACATGCAAAGTTGATCTACTAAACATGTGCAAAGTGGATTTCGTCTGTTAAGTGAGCAGAAGTGAATTATATTTATATAGCGCTTTTTCTCTAGTGACTCAAAGCACTTTACATAGTGAAACCCAATATCTAAGTTACATTTAAACCAGTGTGTGTGGCACTGGGAGCAGGTGGGTAAAGTGTCTTGCTCAAGGACACAACGGCACTGACTAGGCTGGCGGAAGCGGGGATCGAACCTGCCACCCTCAAGCTGCCGACACGGCCGCTCCACCAACCGAGCTATACCGCTTTACAAATAATAATAGTAACACATTTAGGGCCTTAATTACTGGAAGGTTGCGTGTACTAAAACGGGTGCAAACTTGATATCACATGCAAAGTTGATCTACTAAACATGTGCAAAGTGGATTTCGTCTGTTAAGTGAGCAGAAGTGAATTATATTTATATAGCGCTTTTTCTCTAGTGACTCAAAGCACTTTACATAGTGAAAGCCAATATCTAAGTCACATTTAAAGCAGTGTGGGTGGCACTGGGAGCAGGTGGGTAAAGTGTCTTGCTCAAGGACACAACGGCAGTGACTAGGCTGGCGGAAGCGGGGATCGAACCTGCCACCCTCAAGTTGCTGACACGGCCGCTCTACCAACCGAGTTATACCGCTTTACAAATAATAATAGTAACACATTTAGGGCCTTATTTACTGGAAGGTTGCGTGTACTAAAACGGGTGCAAACTTGATATCACATGCAAAGTTGATCTACTTAACATGTGCAAAGTGGATTGCGTCTGTTAAGTGAGCAGAAGTGAATTATATTTATATAGCGCTTTTTCTCTAGTGACTCAAAGCACTTTACATAGTGAAACCCAATATCTAAGTTACATTTAAACCAGTGTGTGTGGCACTGGGAGCAGGTGGGTAAAGTGTCTTGCTCAAGGACACAACGGCACTGACTAGGCTGGCGGAAGCGGGGATCGAACCTGCCACCCTCAAGCTGCCGACACGGCCGCTCCACCAACCGAGCTATACCGCTTTACAAATAATAATAGTAACACATTTAGGGCCTTAATTACTGGAAGGTTGCGTGTACTAAAACGGGTGCAAACTTGATATCACATGCAAAGTTGATCTACTAAACATGTGCAAAGTGGATTTCGTCTGTTAAGTGAGCAGAAGTGAATTATATTTATATAGCGCTTTTTCTCTAGTGACTCAAAGCACTTTACATAGTGAAAGCCAATATCTAAGTCACATTTAAAGCAGTGTGGGTGGCACTGGGAGCAGGTGGGTAAAGTGTCTTGCTCAAGGACACAACGGCAGTGACTAGGCTGGCGGAAGCGGGGATCGAACCTGCCACCCTCAAGTTGCTGACACGGCCGCTCTACCAACCGAGTTATACCGCTTTACAAATAATAATAGTAACACATTTAGGGCCTTATTTACTGGAAGGTTGCGTGTACTAAAACGGGTGCAAACTTGATATCACATGCAAAGTTGATCTACTTAACATGTGCAAAGTGGATTGCGTCTGTTAAGTGAGCAGAATAGGGCATGCAATCCAAATTTTGAATTTGTCTTCATTATTTCTGCAAAATATATGCTGATCATCAAATGGCCTTCAATACCGGGATAACAATATGCACACGTGCAAAACATGCACAATGTGATTCATCAGCACTCACTGGGAGCACAAGTTTGTGTTGCTTTTGTTAGTGAATATAAGACATATCTATTCAGCAATTTCCTTATATAATTTTATTTGCCGCTGGATGATTTTAAGGGGCTGATTGAAATTAATTCAAGTGATTGTTTTGGTGTCTGCTGGGGTTTTTTTTTCTTTAAAGTCAGTTATTTTTAATTTAGAAAACATACAGCGACTGCGCTGGTGATGCGGTCCACAGAGTTAGGTATCAGTGTGCATATGTTGGTGTTGTCCAGACTTACATTAAGACAAGGTTCTACAGATGACAGATGTTTCTGCTGCTGGCATGAATGTGCAGAAAGTGATAAAAGCCTCATATGAGTGCAAAATCCTCATTTAAATGAGGCAGTCTGCACTACTTTTCATTTGCACACGCAGTCTTAGTAGATCACACGCAAAACGCCCACTCATCCATCCATCTTCTTCCGTGTATTCGAAGTTGGGTCACGGGGGCAGCAGCCTAAGCAGACTTCACTCTCCCCAGCTACTTAGTCCAGCTCCTCCGGGGGTATTCTGGCGTTCCTCGGCTGGGAGACATAGTCTTTCTACCTTGTCCTGGGTCCTCCCCGTGGCCTCCTACCAGTCAGACGTGCCCTAAAAACCTCTCTAAGAAGACTCTAAGGCAGGGGTCAGCAACCTTTTTGAAACCAAGAGCTACTTCTTGGGTACTGATTAATGCGAAGGGCTACCAGTTGGATATACACTTAAATAAATTGACATAAATACCCAATTTGCTCAATTTACCTTTAATAAATAAATCTATATGTATAAAAAAAATGGGTATTTCCGTCTGTCATTCTGTCGTACATTTTTTTTCCTTTTACGGAAGGTTTTTTTGTAGAGAATAAATGATGAAAAAAACACGTAAATGAACGGTTTAAAAGAGGAGAAAACACGAAAAACATGAAAATTGAATTTTGAAACATAGTCTATATTCAAATTCGACTCTTTAAAATTCAAAATTCAACCGAAAAAAATGAAGAGAAAAACTAGCTAATTCGAATCTTTTTGAAAAAATAAAAAAACGAATTAAAGGAACATCATTAGTAATTTTTCTTGATTAAGATTAATTTTATAATGTTGATGACATGTTTTAAATAGGTTTAAATCCAATCTGCACTTTGTCAGAATATATAACAAATTGGACCAAGCTATATTTCTAACAAAGACAAATCATTATTTCTTCTAGATTTTCCAGAACAAAAATTTTAAAAGAAATTCAAAAGACTTTGAAATAAGATTTAAATTTGATTCTACAGATTTTCTAGATTTGCCAGAATATTTTTGTTTTAATTTTAATAGTTCACAAATATTCTTCGTCGAAAAAACAGAAGCTAAAATGAAGAATAAATCAAAATTTATTTTTTATTCTTTACAATAAAAAAAAAAATAATTTACTTGAACATTGATTTAAATCATCAGGAAAGAAGAGGAAGGAATTTAAAAGGTAAAAAAAATGTTTAAAAATCCTAAAATCTTTTTTAAGGTTGTATTTTTTCTCTAAAATTGTCTTTCTGGACGTTATAAGGAGCAAAGTAAAAAAATAAATGAATTTATTTAAACAAGTGAAGACCAAGTCTTTAAAATATTTTCTTGGATTTTCAAATTCTATTTCAGTTTTGTCTCTCTTAGAATTAAAAATGTTGAGCAAAGCGAGACCAGCTTGTTAGTAAATAAATACAATTGAAAAAATAGAGTCAGTTCACTGGTAAGTGCTGCTATTTGAGCTATTTTTAGAACAGGCCAGCGGGCGACTCATCTGGTCTTTACGGGCGACCTGGTGCCCGCGGGCACCGCGTTGGTGACCCCGGGTATATATTGACGCTTACATAGGCCTGGTGATAATGTTCACCTTTAACATCGCTGTTTGTATACTTTTGACCCAGCAGATTTGCTCACATTTTCAGTAGAGCCATAATAAATTCATGAAAGAAGCAAACTTCATGAAAGTATGTGCTCCAATCACTCTATCGCAAAAAAATAAGATTTGTAGAAATGATTGGAAACTCAAGACAGCCATGACATGATGTTCTTTACAAGTGTACAGGACGTACACTTTTGACCGTGACTGTATGTTCACTGCAAATGATGTTGGTTATCAGTATCTGAAAATATTTCAAAAGCATTCCCAAAGTTTTGCCGTCAACGCTGTAGTTCCATTATCAACATGCTAAAGCACATAGACCAGGGGTGTCAAACTCAAATACAGAGTGGGCCAAAATTTTAAACTGAACAAAGCCGTGGGCCAAGGTTGAACAAATTAATCTTTTAATAGGGACCCAAACAAGTTTTGCATTGAATATTGAACAAGCAACTTTATAGTGACATGCAAAATCGAGTTTCAAATAATAATAATAATAATTAAAAGATATCAATGGCATCCATCCATCCATTTTCTACCGCTCATTCCCTTTCGGGGTCGCGGGGGGCGCTGGCGCCTATCTCAGCTACAATCCGGCGGAAGGCGGGGTACACCCTGGACAAGTCGCCACCTCATCGCAGGGCCAACACAGATAGACAGACAACATTCACATTCACATTCACACACTAGGGACCATTTAGTGTTGCCAATCAACCTATCCCCAGGTGCATGTCTTTGGAAGTGGGAGGAAGCCGGAGTACCCGGAGGGAACCCACGCATTCACGGGGAGAACATGCAAACTCCACACAGAAAGATCCCGAGCCTGGATTTGAACCCAGGACTGCAGGACCTTCGTATTGTGAGGCAGACGCACTAACCCCTATGCCACCGTGAAGCCAATATATCAATGGCATATCAAATCAAATTTAAAGACAATTTTATGCCTCTTTTCTATTTGCAGCCTTCTGAGGTAAATATCAAAATATATTGTAGCGTCCCAAAAGAGTTAGTGCTGCAAGGGGTTCTGGGTATTTGTTTTGTTGTGTTTATGGCGACTTGTCCAGGGTGTACCGGGCCTTCCGCCCGATTGTATCTGAGATAGGCGCCATCTCCCCCCGCGACCCCAAAAGGGAATAAGCGGTAGAAAATGGATGGATGGATGTTTATGTTATGTTACAGTGCATTCTTGTTTGGTGTGAGTTCACAGTGTGGCGCATATTTGTAACAGTGTTAAAGTTGTCTACACGGCCACCCTCAGTGTGACCTGTATGGCTGTTGACCAAGTATGCCTTGCATTCACTTATGTGTGTGTAATAGCCGCATATATTATGCAAGTGGGCCTGCACGCTGTTTGTATGGAGGAAATGCGGACGTGACGACAGGTTGTAGAGAATGCCCCCAATATTGTTGTCCGGGTGGAAATCGGATGAATGCTTGCCCCGGGAGATTTGATATTGCCTCAAGGGCCAAATTAAATTACACGGCGGGCCAATATTTGGCCCGCGGGCCAGAGTTTGACACTCATGACATAGATGAACAAGCGTATCACATGCGGTCAGTCTTACAGAATGGAAGGCATTGTTGCAATGCAGGTAAGTGTCTGCATGTCATCAAATCAAATCAAATCAACTTTATTTATATAACACATTTAAATTTTACCTGACAGAGGTGGCCAAAGTGCTGTACAATGGGCAGGTTGAAAACAAGAACCGAGCAAACACAACAGAGCACAAACAGAACATGATAAAAAATTAATAAATACAATAAAATAAGATAAATAAAAGATACAAACAGGTTCACAGCAGGTGTATAATGGGGCGCCATTGCAGGATGGATATCACTTAGTGTTAAAAGCCATGGAATAAAAGTATGTTTTTAAGAGAGATTTAAACACAGGAAGAGAGGAGGCTTGTCTAATACTCAGAGTTAGGTCTCCGGGTTGGGGAGGAGACCCTGCCCCAAGTGGAGGAGTTCAAGTACCTAGGAGTCTTGTTCACGAGTGAGGGAAGAGTGGACCGTGAGATCGACAAGCAGATCGGTGCGGCGTCTTCAGTAATGCGGACGTTGTACCGATCCGTTGTGGTGAAGAAGGAGCTGAGCCGGAAGGCAAAGCTCTCAATTTACCGGTCGATCTACGTTCCCATCCTCACCTATGGTCATGAGCTTTGGGTCATGACCGAAAGGATAAGATCACGGGTACAAGCGGCCGAAATGAGTTTCCTCCGCCGGGTGGCGGGCCTCTCCCTTAGAGATAGGGTGAGAAGCTCTGCCATCCGGGAGGAACTCAAAGTAAAGCCGCTGCTCCTTCACATCGAGAGGAGCCAGATGAGGTGGTTCGGGCATCTGGTCAGGATGCCACCCGAAGGCCTCCCTAGGGAGGTGTTTAGGGTACGTCCAACCGGTAGGAGGCCACGGGGAAGACCCAGGACACGTTGGGAAGACTATGTCTCCCGGCTGGCCTGGGAACGCCTCGGGATCCCCCGGGAAGAGCTAGACGAAGTGGCTGGGGAAAGGGAAGTCTGGGTTTCCCTGCTTAGGTTGTTGCCCCCGCGACCCGACCTCGGATAAGCGGAAGAAGATGGATGGATGGATGGATGGAGGTCTTTCCAGCCTTGTGCCAGATACGGGCAGTAGTAGCTGATCGACTGATTTTAGGGATCGGGTGGGGCTCTAAGGCTGAAGGAGGTCGGAGAGATATGTTTAGACATTTAAAAACAAATAGGAGGATTTTAAAATTGATTCGGTAACGCACAGGGAGCCAGTGAAGGGACGCTAATATAGGGGTGATGTGCTCACGTCTGCGGGTCTGTGGTTGCAGACGAGCAGCTGAGTTCTGCAAGAGCTGCAGGCGGGCGAGGGAGGCCTGGCTAATGCCTACAGCAGGGGTCACCAACGTGTTGCCCACGGGCACCAGGTAGCCCGTAAGGACCAGATGAGTCGCCCGCTGGCCTGTTCTAAAAATAGCTGAAATAGCAGCACTTACCAGTGAGCTGCCTCTATTTTTTAAATTGTATTTATTTACTAGCTTTGCTCGACATTTTTAATTCTAAGAGAAACAAAACTCAAATAGAATTTGAAAATCCAAGAAAATATTTTAAAGACTTGGTCTTCACTTGTTTAAATAAATTCATTTATTTTTTTAGTTTGCTTCTTATAACTTTCAGAGAGACACTTTTAGGGAAAAAATACAACCTTAAAAATTATTTCAGGATTTTTAAACACATATACCTTTTTACCTTTTGAATTCCTTCCTTTTCTTTCCTGACAATTTAAATCAATGTTTAAGTAATTTTTTTTTTTTATTGTAAAGAATAATAAATACATTTGAATTTAATTCTTCGTTTTAGCTTCTGTTTTTCCGACGAAGAATATTTGTGAAATATTTCTTCAATCTTATTATGATTAGAATTCAAAACAATTATTCTGGCAAATCTAGAAAATCTTTAGAATCAAATTTAAATCTTATTTCAAAGTTTTTTGAATTTCTTTAAATTTTTTTGTTCTGGAAAATCTAGAAGAAATAATGATTTGTGTTTTGTTAGAAATATAGTTTGGTCCAATTTGTTATATATTGTAACAAAATGCAGATTGGATTTGAACCTATTTAAAACATGTCATCAAAATTGTAAAATTAATCTTAAACAGGAAAAATTACTAATTATTTTCTCTAAATTATTTTTTGAGTTTTTCAAAAAGATTCAAATTAGGTATTTTTTTCTTCATTTTTTTCAGTTGAATTTTGAATTTTAAAGAGTCGAAATTGAAGATAAACTATGTTTCAAAATGTAATTTTTTTCGTGTTTTCTCCTCTTTTAAACCATTCAATTTAATGTTTTTTTTTATCATTTATTCTCTACAAAAACCTTCCGTAAAAGGAAAAAAAATGTACGACGGAATGACAGACGGAAATACCCATTTTTTTTATATATATATAGATTTATTTATTAAATGTAAATTGAGCAAATTGGCTATTTCTGGCAATTTTTTTAAAGTGTGTATCAAACTGGTAGCCCTTTGCATTAATCAGTACCCAAGAAGTAGCTCTTGGTTTCAAACAGGGCGTTGCAGTAGTCTAAACGATTCGAGATAATTTCTCGAGATCATGTCCTGATAGATGCGGTTTCACTTTCGCTATTTGGCGTAATTGATAAAAGCCTTTTTGAACGACGCTGCTGATTTGTTTTTCGAATTTCAAATCTGAGTGGAACTTTACCCCCAGGTTTGTGACGCAGTCGCTGAGATACCTCGGCCTTTACCCGTCCTCGTCCACCTCTCGGCGTGGTCTGTCCATCTGGCCCGGCCTACAAGAGCTGCGTTAATGTGAACGTAAAGGGGTCTATTAGCCCGCCAGACAGGAAACGGAACAAACCAAAAGCTTTTTCTATCCGTTTATTATTAATGAGGCCTGGAGGTTAATTTACTGCTTAATCACCTAGGCAGCATGGCGGGCGGTGGAATGGCTGAATAAAAGCAAAGAGCGGGAAGACTTCCACTGGGATGAAATTGAGGAATTGGAAGAGGAATAGAGTGGTTATTGACCAACACAAATATGATCATGTGGGTGTGGTAGTTACTCTTAGTCAGTGGAGTGAGCAAAGATTTTCTCACAAACATGGAGTCGGGGCTATGACTCCACTTTTGTTTCATCTGACCACAGAACTTTCCTCTGGAAGGTCTTATCTTTGTCCAGATGAAACAGAAATGGAGCTGTTTGGCCACAATACCCAGCAATATGTTCGGAGGAGAAAAGGTGAGGCTTTAATCCCAGGAACACCATTCTTTTTCAACTCCTAGAACAGTCCGGATGGTTCTTTTCCTCTTTGGTTCCGGAGGAAACGACGTCCACAGTTTCCAAAAACAAATCTGAAATGTGGACTCGTCCGACCACAGAACACTCTTCCACTCAGTCCATCTTAGTGAAGCCGGCAGCATCTCTGGGTGTTGTTGATAAATGGCTTGTCCTGGGTCTTCCCCGTGGTCTCCTACCGATCAGACGCACCCTAAACACCTGACTAGCATTCTGACCAGACGCCCGAACCACCTCATCCGGCTCCTCTCAATGTGGAGGAGCAACGACTTTACCCTGATCTCTTCCCGAATGACAGAGCTTTGTCTTTCGGCTTAGTGTCTTTTTTACCATGACGTACCGATGCAGGATCTGCATCACTGCAAACGCTGCTCCAATCCGCCTGTCGATCTCTAGATCCGCTTTTTCCCCTCTCAAGACCTGGAGGTACTTGAACTCCTCCACTTGGGGCAGGATCTCCTTCCAAACCCAGAGATGGCACTCAACCCTTGCTGATTTTCATCCCAGTCACTTTATACTTAACTGCGAAACGACCCAGTGAGAGCTGAAGATCCTGGTCAGATGAAGCCAGCAGGACCTCATCATCTGCAAAAAGCAGAGACCTAATCCTGCAGCCACCACATAGGATCCCCATCAAAGCCCTGACTGCGCCTAGACATTTTCTCCATAAAAGTTGTAAACAGACCCGGTGACAAAGGGCGGCCCTGGCGTCCGCCCATCTCTTCACCCGAGTGTCCAGAACATGGCCCCACTATGGACTGGATTCTCACTATTGTGTCAGATCCACTATGAACTGGACTCTCACTATTATGTTAGATCCACTATGGACTGGACTCTCACTATTATGTTAGATCCACTTTGAACTGGACTCTAACACTATTATGATAGATCTACTATGGACTGGACTCTCACTATTATGTTAGATCCACTATGGACTGGACACTCACTATTATGTTAGATCCACTATGAACTGGACTCTCACTATTATGTTAGATCCACTTTGAACTGGACTCTAACACTATTATGATAGATCTACTATGGACTGGACTCTCACTATTATGTTAGATCCACTATGGACTGGACACTCACTATTATGTTAGATCCACTATGGACTGGACTCTCACTATTATGTTAGATCCACTATGGACTGGACTATCACTACTATGTTAGATCCATTATGGACTGGACTCTCACTATTATGTTAGATCCACTATGGACTGGACTCTCACTACTATGTTAGATCCACTATAAACTGGACTCTTACACTATTATGTTAGATCCACTATAAACCGGACACTCACACTATTATGTTAGATCCACTATGGACTGGACTTTCACTATTATGTTAGATCCACTATGGACTGGACTCTCACTATTATGTTAGATCCACTATAAACCGGACTCTCACACTATTATGTTAGATCCACTATGGACTGGACTCTCACTATTATGTTAGATCCACTATGGACTGGACTCTCACTATTATGTTAGATCCACTATAAACCGGACTCTCACACTATTATGTTAGATCCACTATGGACTAAGGTTGATAAACCAATGAAACCAAGGTTTATCATTGTTATCCCATTGGGTTTAAATTTTTTTCTTGCCCTGATGTGGGATCTGAGCCCAGGATGTGGTTGTGGCTTGTGCAGCCCTTTGAGACACTGGTGATTTAGGGCTATATAAGTCAACATTGATTGATTGATTGATTGATTGAACATGAGACCGCAAATCCGACGACACAACCACAAAGTGGGTCATGGAACTGCGGCCTAGGGGGTCCTGGTGCCAAGTGCACATATGCAAAACCCCTATGTTTGAACAAGGTGTTCGTAATGGACAATCTGTAAAAAGTCCAATAACAAAACTCCACACTGGTTCAATACATGTATTAAATAATCATAGTATACAATGTATTAAAAATATACAATATAATATGAATAGACAACATGTGACCCTGCGATGAGGTAGCGACTTGTCCAGGGTGTACTCCGCCTTCCGCTCGATTGTAGTGGAGATAGGCACCAGCGCCCCCTGAGACCCCAAAGGGAATAAGCGGTAGATAATGGATGGATGGATGGTTAGAAAATATGTCAATTAAAGATACATGTTTTTATTTTTTTGGCATGTTCACAGAATACATTTGACTTTCTCACTAAATTGTCACTCTTAGTAGTCATTTTTTTGTGATGGGGAGGAGGGGGTTGGTCTTAGCCTAATTGTCTCATTTGCATAATTGTCAATGATACATTTGCAAAAAAGGAAGAAGACATGAGAAGCAAAACAATTGGAAGTCCAAATGAAGTTTTGTAACGTCCCAAACACAAGTGAGCGCTCTATGAGTGTTTTTAAAAGAGGGGGGGGGGGGGGTCCACATCTGCCCCTTGTGAGACTTCATAAAATCACACCTGCTTTCATATCAAAGTTTCCAAAAAACTATTTCACAGATTTTTCGCTAAAAGAGAAATTGGCTATTAAATCCGCATTTTGTTGACATGTCACATGTGCTCCTTAGGTGCTTGTTTTTTTTTTTTGGATTCCATGAAATACCTGCACATGTATTTGTGGCAGCGTGAGTGTGTGAGACCACTTTGTGCTGCCCGTGTCACAACAAGCTTTAATTGTGTAATCCTGCATGTAATCCCATCAAACATACTGTACGGCAGCAGCAGCCTTCACCGGATTAAGCCGTGACATCTTTGTTTATTGTTTGTTTTGTTCCACACAACAGGCACAAAAGTGAAGATACCAGAGCAAAAAAAAAAAAAAAAAAGTATAAATATATATATGTATGTATGTATATATGTATATGAATTTGAGGGGATTTTTTTTAATTTACTAGAAATCGGTTATGCATATATATATATATATACATAATATATATATATATATATATATATATATATATATATATATATATATATATATATATATATATATATATGTGTGTGTATGTATGTATGTATATATGTATGTATATGTATATGAATTTGGGGGGATTTTTATTAAATTGACTAGAAATCGGTTATGCATATATATATATATATATATATATATACATATATACATATATTATATATGTACATATTTATGTATATTGTACATATACATATTTATATGTACATTATATATATAAATATAAATGTATATATATATATATATATATATATATATATATATATATATATATATATATATATATATATGTATGTATATGTATATGTATGTGTGGGAAAAATCACAAGACTACTTCATCTCTACAGAACTGTTTCATGAGGGTTCCCTCAATCGTCAGGAGATTCTGATGATTGAGGGAACCCCTCATGAAACAGTTCTGTAGAGATGAAGTAGTCTTGTGATTTTTCCCACACACACATATTGCGCTCTACCACGGTATCGAGCATATATATATATCCAATCCACTTTATTTATATAGCACATTTAAACAACAACAATGATGTTTCCAAAATGCTGCACAGCCATGTTAAAAACAATATTATGCTCCACCAATGACTGAATAAAACAAAAAATGAATAAAGATAAAACCAATAAAAACAATATAAAACCAAAAATGATTAAAAACTATTTTAAAGGGTAAAATCAATTAAAACAATAAGTTAAAAAACAAAGTGGATAAAAAACACAGAGGACAACAGAGGACAGAGGACCACACAACTCACGTAGTGTTAAAAGCCGAAGAATAAAAGTGGGTCTTAAGACGAGATATATATATATATATATATATATATATATATATATATATATATATATATTCACGGTGGCAGAGGGGTTAGTGCGTCTGCCTCACATACGAAGTTCCTGCAGTCCTGGGTTCAAATCCAGGCTCGGGATCTTTCTGTGTGGAGTTTGCATGTTCTCCCCGTGAATGCGTGGGTTCCCTCCGGGTACTCCGGCTTCCTCCCACTTCCAAAGACATGCACCTGGGGATAGGTTGATTGGCAACACTAAATTGGCCCTAGTGTGTGAATGTGAGTGTGAATGTTGTCTGTCTATCTGTGTTGGCCCTGCGATGAGGTGGCGACTTGTCCAGGGTGTACCCTGCCTTCCGCCCGATTGTAGCTGAGATAGGCGCCAGCGCCCCCCGCGACCCCGAAAGGGAATAAGCGGTAGAAAATGGATGGATGGATGGATATATATATATATATATATATATATATATATATATATATATATATACATATATATATATAAACGTAGTAAGAGACACGATCACAACAAAATGTGAGATGTGCAATATTTACCGTATATATAAGGGGTGTCAAAAATAAAATGGCTCCAAGTGACTTTCCTGACTTGTTCAAGTTTCATTGGATAATCAATTCCGAATAAATGTAAAGAAAAAATCTACCTTTTTTTTTTTTACCAAATCTGTCCTGTCCAGCTACTTTAGATACATGTTTGGGTATAATTTTATCAAAAAAAAAAAAAAATTTGAAAATACACGATTTGATTCAGAATTGCGGCTGAAATGGACAGATTTTGGAGAAAATAATAAATAAATAAAACAGAATGTAGATTTTAGAGTTTAAAAAACATTATTAGGAATCGGTTAAGCATAAGGATCACGATTCATTCCAAATTGGATTTTTCGACACCCCTAAAAATAAAAAAATAAATACAAAAATACCACCATAATGACCAGCATTAAAATACAACATTGTTGTAGGCCTAAATATTCATTAAAAACAAGGCAAAAACAAGTGTATTTAATACTTTTGGCCACTGTAACATTACACCCAGTTTGAACAGTAACACTGTGTTTGAATATTGAATGAAGTGTTTCCTGGATGGCGCCCTGGTACCACTAGTGGCACACCTGCCACAGTTTGACAATACCTGGGCCATCACAAAACTAGACTCTTTTGCCTTAACATCCCTGTGAAGTGAATAAACCCCGAGTCGAGAAAGGTAGGAAACCTGACACCACGCAATGTTTTCACCACCTCCGGATAATACATTTCACTAGCAATTACTTTTATTTTTCAATTATTTCATTTCTAATTATTTGATATATTGCTGTTAAACGCTTCACACAGAACGCTTTAGGGCTCCGCATTCTAAAAAAAAAAAAATAATAATAATAAGCGTCTGCCTTTCAAAGAAGGGCCATCGGGCAAAACAGTGAACAACACAATGAAATTCTAATAATTATTGTTCCAGAGAAATAATTATTGCTCAGCCAAATAGCCGCTCTGGTGTTTGGTATTTAAATAACAAAGGATATTAGCGGGGTGTGTGCATGTGTGTGTGTGTGCGTGTGTGTGTGTGTGTGAGACTAACATGCGGGACAAAAGACATAGGACTGCATTATTGATGTGCACACAGCAATCAACAAGTTATTTTCCTCCCTGGCAGTGCATCCAGCATGAATAATGTTGTGTTATATATTGTTGTTTTCACTGTTAATGCCCCCGCCATTAAAAAGGCTCATCAAAACAGGTCTTATCATCATCTCTGTTATGATTCTTGCTGATCTCTCCCTGATCCGCTGACTCGTAAATACCAAGCGGTGTGAAGTGAAGGATTAGCAGGAAGAGTGTGTGACGCCGCTAATGTTGACACAAATGTGAGCTCCTGTTGTTTTTAAGCGCCGACATCAAACAAAAACAAGACGCCTGCATGCTCACTGATACGCCACTATTGCAAACAATATGCTACGATAAGTTTGTAATCTATTTTACACAACAAACATGACAGCTGTTAGACGCCAGCATAATAACAGATGTGCATACATGCTTAACATACAATTATACACAAGACATGTTAAAGAAAATCTCATGTCTTTAATCAAAATAAGTAAGTATATATAAATATACCTACTGGTGAACATAAATGTCTACTTCTGTCAGGTTTGTGTTTTAGTTTTTCCTGTGTGTGTTTTAGTATTTCCTGTTTGTTTCCCCTCAGCTGCCGCTGATTAGCACCTAGCCACACCTGGTGTCAATCAGCCCACTCCTATTTGTACCTGCTTTTGTCCGCCAGTCAGTGCTGGATTATTGTCTTGTCGATGTTGCTCTTGTCATTGCTACCTGTCTTGTCAATGCAGCATTGCGGCAAGCTACATTTGATAGCGTTTTTTAGCTTACTGCCTTTTGTTCCCTGCTTCCAATTTTGTTTTCGTATTACATGTACGACTTCTGTTTTCTGCTTGATACCTGCTAGCTTCCACGCTATGCCCCTTTTTGATTTTGCTTCCATGCTAAGGTCCAATTTATTTTCTAGCTCCCATGCTAGCTCTCTTAGTTTGTATCGCTTTTTGTTTGTACCCTTTGTTAGATTATGTCTTAGTGTCTTTATCAAATCATGTTTTCTCACTCCATGCCTGCCTCCATCTCTGCATCTTGGGGTTCGTCACCAACTAACCTTTGACAACTTCATCACTACAGAATGCCGCATATATTATAAATATACAAGACACAAAAGCAGTGAAGTTGTCACCTTGTGTATATGGTACATAAAAAGAAAACACAATGATTTTCAAATCATGCTTAACATACAATTATACACAAGACATGTTATAGAAAATCTCATGTCTTTAATCAAAATAAGTAAGTATATATAAATATACCTACTGGTGAACATAAATGTCTACTTCTGTCAGGTTTGTGTTTTAGTTTTTCCTGTGTGTGTTTTAGTATTTCCTGTTTGTTTCCCCTCAGCTGCAGCTGATTAGCACCTAGCCACACCTGGTGTCTATCAGCCCACTCCTATTTGTTCCTGCTTTTGTCCTCTAGTCAGTGCTGGATTATTGTGCGGTCGACGTCGCTCTTGTCATTGCTGCCTGTCTTGTCAATGCAGCGTTGCGGTAAGATACATTTGATAGCGTTTTTTAGCTAACTGCCTTTTGTTCCCTGCTTCAAATTTTGTTTTCATTTTACATGTACGACTTCTGTTTTCTGCTCGATACATGCTAGCTTCCACGCTAGGCCCATTTTTGATTTTGCTTCCATGCTAAGGTCCAATTTATTTTCTAGCTCCCATGCTAGCTCTCTTAGTTCGTATCGCTTTTTGTTTGTACCCTTTGTTAGATTATGTCTGAGTATCTTTATCAAATCATGTTTTCTCACTCCATGCCTGCCTCCATCTCTGCATCTTGGGGTTCGTCACCAACTAACCTTTGACAACTTCATCACTACAGAATGCCGCATATATTATAAATATACAAGACACAAAAGCAGTGAAGTTGTCACCTTGTGTATATAGTAAATAAAAAGAAAACACAATGATTTTCAAATCATTCTCAACTTATATTCAATTGAATAGACTGCCAAGACAAGATATTTTGTATTTTTTTTTGCAAATAATCATGAACTTAGAATGTAATGTCAGCAACACATTGCAAAAAAGGCATTTTTACCAGTGTGTTACATGGCCTTTCCTTTTAACGACACTCAGTAAAGGTTTGGGAACTGAGGAGACACATTTTTGGAGTGGAATTCTTTCCCATTCTTGCTTGATGTACAGCTTAAGTTGTTCAACAGTCTCCCTTCTCATATTTTAGCCTTCACACATTTTCAATGTGTGGACTACTGTCATGTCTTTTTTGATTGATTGATTGAAACTTTTATTAACAGATTGCACAGTACAGTACATATTTCGTACAATTGACCACTAAAGGGTAACACCCGAATACGTTTTTCAACTTGTTTAAGTCAGGGTCCACGTTAATCAATTCATGGTGACCATGTTTAGTTTTGGCTATGTTCTGTTTGGTTTTTGTGCACCCTTGTTTGTTTTAGTTTCCATGACGACTCCATTAGTTCCTTTTTGCAATAGTTTGTTTTGTCACCTTGGTTACTCATTGTGTTCAGCTGTCTCTGATTAGTGCTCGCCCGCTCACCTGCTTCCCAAGCATTAATCAGAGGCAGTATTTAAGCTCGTCTTTGCCAGTCAGTCGGCCTGGCGTCATTGTTCTTTTCATGCTCTGTCAATGCTAGTCCATGCTGTTCTTTTCAAGCTACAGTAAGTGTTGTTTGTTTTATATTCATAGTTTACGTTAAAGTGTTAGTTTCGTTTCCTAAGCCAAGTTGTGCCTCCGCTGTGAGCGTTTTTTGTTTGTACCTTTTTTAGTTAAATTTAAATCATGTTTATACCTGCACGCCAGGTCCCAGGTAGTCCGTCTGCTTTCCTGGGAGAACAACCCCGCAGCAAGCTGCTACCCCCCCACTATAACAACTACAGGCAGGCCAGTCTAGTACCCACACTCTTTTACTATGAAGCCACAATGTTGTAACACGTGGCTAGGTTCCGATTGAGGTATGTTGTTTCTTAACGGGTAAATACGTTGATGTCTCTTGTTTTCATGATAGCATTTAAACTAATGAGCTAGCATCAGTCTGCAGATGAGTTGATCGCAGTGCAGTTATCAGTCACGGATTTTTCTTCCATTTTAATTTAAACATTGGGTGTTTTGTTGTGATTATTGATAATACTGTTCATAACTATATCCCGAATTATTCTGTTGAATTTGGCTGCTTCCTGGAAAAAGCAAGAAATAGCGTACATCGAGACTATTGAATTCCGCGACCAGGTCATGTTTGCTGTTGAATTTTGACTCGTCATAGTTCGGCAAATGCAATCTCTGTTTTTACACGAATTAATATTCCTGTTTAAACGGAAATGTAAGCTACCATTGTTTACGTGTTTAATTTGAATGTCCTCATGCTTGCTGCTTAGAAGAAAAAAATGAAATAAACATCATTTAAAGTCACTACTTATTTGTACAGGAGGCACATAATGAAGTTGCTTTCAATGGGGAATTTGTTCAAGGCAAATATTTGAAATATTTTCCTTTGTGCACGTGCGAGCACATGCTCGGTAGCGGTGGGTTGCAAACATCGACAGAACACCGGCTGAGTCTGCAACTGGTGTGACGTCACGCACAAGCCGGGTGTCGTAATGTGGCACCGTTGGACTTTTTATGTTACTCGGTGTCCGGTAGGACTGGCGGGATTCTCTTGGTGCAAAAAAAAGTAGGGGCGTCAAAAAAATAAACAATTGGATTAATCACTATTCTTATTTCTAACAATTCTGAATTGATTACAAAAAAAAAAAAATCTATTTTTTTTTTTTTTTTTTTAGGATTAATTTTTTAATTTGTCCTGCCCAGCCACTCATATAGTGGGTTTCCAAAGTGCGGCCAGGGGGCCATTTGCGGCCCGCAGCTAATCGTTTACCGGCCCGCCACACATTCTGCAAAAATTGCAAAATTGCAAAAATAAAAAAATAAAGACATTTAAAAAAAGTGGAATGAGGTGAAATTTAATGAGAAAAAATGGCAATGTTGACACAAAGCTGCCATGCAGGCAGTTTTTTTTCCTTTTGTCTTTATTTTCTTTTTTTTCCATTGCTCGAAAAAAGAAAAAGGCCAAAAAAATCTATGTTATAATGAATTATTACTTAAAAATTATCACTTTAAATGTTTTATGTGGAAAAAATATTGCATATGTTGTGTGGTTGCCATATAAAAACGTCAACGTTTTGACAAAAGAGCATAAAACAAACAAAATAATAGTTCAAACTTAAAATCGATAGATATATCGAAGTTGATCTTGAAATTTAAGTGTTAAAAGCTAAAAAAAATAATAAAAAGGCATCAATTTATGAGTGGGAAACCTTTCGGATCTCAAATATATTTAGTAGGATTTTATTTATCTTTTCACTGTGATTACTCAAAAATATTAAATAATTAAAATTAATGGTGTCCTGCATTATTGATCTTCGAGGGCTTTAATTGCTAAATAAAGGAACTCTCCTGAAGGAATCGATAAAGTACTATTTATCTATGTATCTAAATACTGCATATTTCAGTTTTACTATGAAAAACAAAGTTGTCTTTGAAAGAAAAGGCATACAACCTCTTTACAAAGTTGTCTTTGAAAGAAAAGGCATACAACCTCTTTTTTTTTTTTTTACTTTATATCAACCTCAAGTAGATATTTATTGTAAGCATTGAATAAAAAAAAAAAATTATAATTTTACTTATTTTTAACATTTTAGTCCAGTCCCCAGGAGCCCTAAGGATGAAAAAAAAAAAATCCATATATTTTGTTATGGTTTGAAAATGAAAAATATCAAAATGGCCCCCGCATGCTTACATTTTTCCATGTGCGACCCTCTATGGAAAAAGTTTGGACACCCCTGATGTAGATGATCTAAATCTGCTGTACAGATTCACTTTAGAAAAGAGAAAGTGTTGGGTAATTTTCTTGGTGCCTTATTTGTATTTGAATTGATCAAATGTTTGGATATCATTTTATCAAGCAAAACTACTTTTCTTTTAAGTGATATATACATTTGTCACAAGAATGTATCTATTTTATGGAGGAATATAGTTAATCATAGAACTGGCACCCAATATTATTAAAACAGTATTGATTTTGAACGGAGAATCATTCTGCACTGCAAAAAGTCAGTGTTCATAAACAACAACAAAAAATACTAAAATGAAGGGTATTTTAGTTGAACTTAGCAAAATTATCTGCCAATAGAACGAAAAAATTTGGCTTGTCAGGAATTTCTAAAACAAGTATAATTAGCTAACCTCAATGAACCCCAAATTACCTTAGAAAAAGTACATACTTACTATTAATCTCATGTTCTGTGGTCACGTTTTGTTTTGTTATGTTCTGTTGGTTTAAGACTTTTTAGTTCCTGTTTAGCTCCACTGTTTTGTCACCATGACGACTGATTAGTTTACCTGTACTCATTTGGACTCACGCACCTGATTTGTTTAGGACTCACACACCTGTGTTAATCATGTCACTATCATTTAAGCTTGTGGTTGCCAGGCAGTCGGGCTGGCGTCATTGTTGTTGCTCCATCCTCTGTTCACTCTGGTTATGTTTTGCTCTGCTCATTTCTTTCCAAGTAAGTTTTGTTTATTAATGTCACATTTAGCGAGTCTTTCGTTTCATATCCATAGTTTTGCCTTTGTGGTAGTTTTTGTTTTCTAGCCAAGTTTGTTCTGCGCTTTGTGCGCGCCTTTAGTTTGAACATTTTTTTTATAGAATAAATTAAAATATGTCTTTACCTTCACGCCATGTCCCGTCACCTTCCTTTGCATTCTGGGAAAACATTTTGACAAACGTTTTGACAAATAAGTTTACTACTATATGAGTACGTATTTTCTATTGTTTTATTGAAAATATAACAGCAGTGTCCATTTGGCTGTCATCCGTTTTAATATGAGACACAATTGTGTCAAAGCCATGATTTTTTTTTTCATGCTTTAAATAAGAAATTATTGCTTCAAAAAAGTAGTTTTATACTTGTGAGTGTTGACGACACAGCTTTGCAACAGTTGATATTTTAGTTTCAAGCTTGTTTTACTCAATACAGGTCATAAAATCTAAGCTACAAGCCGTAATATCTTAATGAGATAATTTAGGACAAAAACCCTTAAAACAAGTAAAACACTCTAACATAATATCTGCTTAGTGAGAAGAATGATCTTATCAGACAGAAAATAAGCACATATCACCCTTATTTGAGATATTTAATCTTACTTAGATTTCAGTTTTTGCAGTGTGAATGGAATCGTTACCCCAAAGAATAGAAAGGATTGAAAGATTCACGGCCCTATGTAAAAGTAGTAGATTGGGTGGCCATCCCTACTGATAGAGAGAGCAACTCTTAGATAGCAACATTTTTGTCTTTTTTCTCAAACTGAACCTTTTATCGATGTGTTTGAATATTCGTCTGAAATTGGCATTTCTAACATTTGTGTAACGACCTGGTCGCATCGTGGTGCGGATTTCGTTCTCCCAGGGATGCAGACGGGCTTCGGACACAGCGTGCAGGTAGGAAAAATGATTTATTAAGAAATAAATCAGACTTTGTTAAAACTAAGAGCTAGCATGGGAGCTAGAAAACAAAAGGGCCTAGTGTGGAAGCTAGCAGGTAGCGAGCAGGAAAACAGAAGTTGTATGAAAACAAATTAGGAAGCAAACCTGACTGACTGGAGAAGGCAGGCTTAAATAATGACAGTAATCACAAAACAGATGCACGTCCGGAAACGGCGGCAGGTGAAAATAATGAGTAACTATGGAAACCAACTGAGAATCGTCAAACTGAACCTTTTATCGATGTGTATGAATATTTTTCTGAAATTGGCATTTTTAACATTTGTGTAACGACCTGGTCGCATCGTGGTGCGGGTTTCGTTCTCCCAGGGATGCAGACGGGCTTCGGACACAGCGTGCAGGTAGGAAAAATTATTTATTAAGAAATAAATCAGACTTTGACAAAACTAAAGGAGCTAGCATGGGAGCTAGAAAACAAAAGGGCCTAGCGTGGAAACTAGCAGGTAGCGAGCAGGAAAACAGAAGTCGTATGAAAACAAATTAGGAAGCAAGACTAACTGACTGGAGAAGGCAGGCTTAAATAATGACAGTAATCACAAAACAGGTGCACGTCCGGAAATGGCGGCAGGTGAAAATAATGAGTAACTATGGAAACCAACTAAGAATCGTCAAACTGAACCTTTTATCGATGTGTATGAATATTTTTCTGAAATTGGCATTTTTAACATTTGCGTAACCACCTGGTCGTATCGTGGTGCGGATTTCGTTATCCCAGGGATGCAGACGGGCTTCGGACACAGCGTGCAGGTAGGAAAAATGATTTATTAAGAGATAAATCAGACTTTGACAAAACTAAAAGAGCTAGCATGGGAGCTAGAAAACAAATGGGCTTAAATAATGACAGTAATCACAAAACAGGTGCACGTCCGGAAACGGCGGCAGGTGAAAATAATGAGTAACTATTGAAACCAACTGAGAGGTGCACAAACAGGAACCGAAGGATTCCAAAACCAACAGAAAACACAAAAAGATCCGGGCAGCGGATCATAACAATTTGGAGATTTAAAAGCTCCCAAATTACAAATATTACAAGTTTCTATACTATTTGATCTAAGAGGAGTCTAGAACAAGTTTCCAACTCCCCCCAAGGAAAAACAAAAACATTTTATGAACAGAACATAGATGAGTATTTTAATTCCACTTGCCCTGATCTGGCCTAGGTGCCCTATATTTGACTCCTAAAATACCCTTCCTTGAACAGCTTTCACTCTAAAACATGGATTAAACAAATCATAGCTGAGAGCATAAATATGTTTGTGTCTTTTTTTTGTATCAAATCCTGGCTGCCCATTTACGCTCACGGTGCGCTAAGTAAGACTGGCAGAGTGAAACATTGACAGATGGCATATTTGGGCTTCTTTAAGTGCTGGGGCACAGTTTGGGTGCTCTTCTGTCACCGGGCGGACTTTGGTTAAGGATGAACGCTGCACTCAGTGGTTTTTATTTCAATCCCAGTTAGCCTTCAAACACCACCAACATGTCCACGTCTTCATCCAAGTCATAAACACACACAATAAACCAAAACATATGTGGTCCATTAACACGGTCCCCAGATGTTGCAGCACAAATCCCAGATGTTCTCCCATTCTGATTGGCCCGGAGGTCTAATCATGACAGAAAAACTAAGGATGGAATACTTCCACTATGCCAGTGTTTGTCAGAAGAACATCTCACAGTTTTGTGGGCATTCGTGATACAAACAATACTCTTGATTTTGTTTGTTTCTAGTAGTTATATATAGGAGGAGGTGTTTCCGTCTGTGCTTAAAAGAGAAACTGTTTATTATATATCACCCAGACCTGTCATCCCTCAACAGGCACAGTGAAATTATATCAGCATGCCGTCACAGACGGAAACACCTCCTAGGTAACACATGAGCCAATCACCACGCCCTTACGCCTGCCTGTACCTACCCACTCGGTGCCCTATATAATCCATGGTATGTGAATGCTTCCATTAAAATCACCTGACGATTGAGGGAACCCCTCATGAAACAGTTCTGTAGAGATGAAGTAAATAAATAAATAAATAAATGGGTTGTACTTGTATAGCGCTTTTCTACCTTCAAGGTACTCAAAGCGCTTTGACACTACTTCCACATTTACCCATTCACACACACATTCACACACTGATGGAGGGAGCTGCCATGCAAGGCGCCAACCAGCACCCATCACGAGCAAGGGTGAAGTGTCTTGCTCAGGACACAACGGACGTGACGAGGTTGGTACTAGGTGGGATTTGAACCAGGGACCCTAGTCTTGTGATTTTTCCCACACCTACATACATATATATATATATATATATATATATATATATATATATATATGTATATATATATATATATATATATATATATAGGAGGAGGAGTTTCCGTCTGTGCTTAAAAGAGAAAATGTTTATTATATATCACACAGACCTGTCATCCCTCAACAGGCGCAGTGAAATTATATCAGCATGCCGTCACAGACGGAAACACCTCCTAGGTAACACATGAGCCAATCACCACGCCCCTACGCCTGCCTATACCTACCTACTCTGTGCCCTATATAAACCATGGTATGTGAATGCTTCCATTAAAATCTCTTGAAGATTGAGGGAACCCCTCATGAAACAGTTCTGTAGAGATGAAGTAGTCTTGTGATTTTTCCCACACATATATATATATATACATACATACACACATACTTATGTATTATATTTTTACATATATTCTTAATTGTATAATCAACTAGTTAACTATTGCATTTTAGTGTGATAGTCGCCACATTCTGATGCTTATTCTCTCTCTTTGGACTAGAGTTTGAGTACCAGCTCTCTGGTTAACATTTGAATAACAAACTTGTTTTTTCATCCTTTTCACGGTGGCGACACGCACATGATAACACAAGTAACATAGAAAAGTGCACACGGGGAGCATGTGAGGTAAAAATAAATCCATGATTTAAAATGTTCTTTTACAGATGATCCTCTGGCTGTCTGATCTCTTAATGAACGGGAATGATTTAGACTGAGCTCCTACTTCCTCTCACGGATCCTGACCTGTCTGTTCAGTTGCATTTGGTATATAAAGCAGTAATACATGATCACACAGGATACACCGAGGCATGCTATCATTAGATTGAATAACTGAGTGTGATGAGTGTGAGTAGTAGCGACAACTTGTTGAATAAACCCAATTTACCATCGCTCTTTCGTGGATTTTAGCTCATTGGCTAGCACTGCGGAATTGAGCTCTCAACCTGTGGGGACAGAATTGAAGTGACTCTGCCTCACAGGATGTTGAAGTTGTACTTTTCTATCTGTGCAAAGAGACAACTGGCAATCTTGGATTGTGAGTCGTCTCGTATCAGTGTTTGTGTCCAGACTGCCAAGGGTGAACATCGAGTGCCGTGATGCAGACAAAGCAGAGACAGGGCGATACCGCGAGTCTCAGCACATTTGCATTTCATGATTAGTCATATATTGTGTCTAACTGGGGCTGCTGAGATTACTTCGCTTCCTTCAGAGGCAACCCCAGTGATGTAACCAGGGACCTCCCAAATAAATAGAGGAGCATGTAGGCTGTGCCTTAGAGTAGTGGTTCTCAAATGGGGGTGTTTGAAGGTATGCCAAGGGGTACGTGAGATTTTTCAAAAGTATTCTAAAAATAGCAACAATTCAAAAATCCTTTATAAATATATTTATTGAATAATATTTAAACAAAATATGAATGTAAGTTCATAAACTGTGAAAAGAAATGCAACAATGCAATAGTCAGTGTTGACAGCTAGATTTTTTTGTGGACATGTTCCATAAATATTGATGTTAAAGATTTATTTTTTTGTGAAGAAATGTTTAGAATTAAGTTAATGAATCCCGATGGATCTCTATTACAATCCCCAAAGAGGATTACTTTTATATGTAGAAATATTTACTCATAATAGAATCACTAGTTTATTTTTCAACAAGTTTTTAGTTATTTTTATATATTTTTGTCCAAATAGTTCAAGAAAGACCACTACAAATGAGCAATATTTCGCACTGTTATACAATTTAATAAGTCAGAAACTGATGACAAAGTGCTGTATTTTACTTCTTTATCTCTTTTTTCCAACCGCAAATGCTTTGCTCTGATTAGGGGGTACTTGAATTAAAAAAAATGTTCACATGGGGTACATCACTGAAAAAAGGTTGAGAACCACTGCCTTAGAGCGTAGCTTGGATCTGTAACTAAGTGTACAGCCCAAAATGTCTCTCCTCATTGAGCCACATTGAACTCTGTCCCTGCATGATTCCTTGCTTCTTGTCTGTTTAATAGATGTCATCAGTGTTTGAACCTGAAAGTCAACGTTTTATAAGTCCCTGAATTGTACGTGAAACATAAAGTTAATCCGTGAAGAAGAGAGGAAGGATTAAAGTTAAAGTTAAAGTAGCAATGATTGTTACACACACATACAGGTGTGGTGAAATGTGTCCTCTGCATTTGACCCATCCTCCTTGTTCACCCCCTGGGAGGTGAGGGGAGCAGTGAGCACTGACGGTGGCCGCACTCGGGAATCATTTTGGTGATTTGACCCCCAATTCCAACCCTTGATACTGAGTGCCAAGCAGGGAGGTCATAGTCTTTGGTATGACTCGGTTTGAACTCACAACCTAACCACTACAACACTGAATAGGTAGGAAGTCAGTGATTGCATTGATTAATCATATAATTTATTTTTGAATACGTCGATTATCAACCAATGTTAATATGTATGCTAGTAAACGTTTTGAAACAGCTTTCATTTTACATCTGGATGTGATGTCATAAGAGTTAATGTGCTATCCAGGAGATGGCAAAAAGCAGCTGCCTGACCAGGGCTCAGAAAATCTGCAGAGACTTCTCCCACCCCCACCAAGGACTATTTTCACTGCTGGACTCTAGAAAGAGGTTCCGTAGCCTCTGTAGCAGAACCCCCAGGTTCTGTAACAGCTTCTTCCCTCAGGCCGTAAGACTCTTGAACGCATCATAATAATCCCCTCAATTCCCAACCAAAAAAGGATTAAAGGGCTGGAATATAAAGACAACATAACATACATCCATAAATGTGCATGCATATGCATAAGTGCAATATATTTATCTGTACAGT
Organism: Nerophis ophidion; assembly: GCF_033978795.1. NCBI lineage: Eukaryota > Metazoa > Chordata > Actinopteri > Syngnathiformes > Syngnathidae > Nerophis > Nerophis ophidion. Next base: position 42,576,505 of record NC_084627.1, on the reverse strand, counting down.
AATTTATTTATCAATAGCTGCAACTTATTGCTTTTTTATCATGCACTACAAGCAGCTAATGCAACCTTCTTATCCGTACTGTAAAGTTCACATTTGAATGACGATAAAAGGAAGTGTAAGTCTAAAAGGAAGTCGAAACATAGACTGAGGAGCGAACATAGTGAAACACTTTGAAGGCTGCAATTGATTTTTCAAGTAAAATGAAGTCAAACAGAAGAAAAGTATGGCATTAGAACAGGGGTGACCAACGCGGTGCCCGCGGGCACCAGGTAGCCCGTAAGGACCAGATGAGTCGCCCGCTGGCCTGTTCTAAAAATAGCTCAAATAGCAGCACTTACCAGTGAGCTGCCTCTATTTTTTTTAATTTTATTCATTTACTAGCAAGCTGGTGTCGCTTTGCTCAACATTTTTAATTCTAAGAAAGACAAAACTCAAACAGAATTGGAAAATCCAAGAAAATATTTTATTGACTTGGTCTTCACTTGTTTAAATAAATTCATTAATTTTTTTACATTGCTTCTTATAACTTTCAGAAAGACAATTTTAGAGAAAAAATACAACCTTAAAAATGATTTTAGGATTTTTAAACACATATACCTTTTTACCTTTTAAATTCCTTCCTCTTCTTATCTGACGATTTTAAATCAATGTTCAAGTACATTTATTGTTTTTGTTGTAAAGAATAATAAATACATTTTGATTTAATTCTTCATTTTAGCTTCTGTTTTTTCAACAAAGAATATTTGTGAAATATTTCTTCAAACTTATTATGATTAAAATTCAAAAAAATTATTCTGGCATATCTAAAAAAATCTGTAGAATCCAATTTAAATCTTATTTCAAAGTCTTTTGAATTCATTTAAACATTTTTGTTCTGGAAAATGTAGACGAAATAATGATTTGTCTTTGTTAGAAATATAGCTTGGTCCAATTTGTTATATATTCTAACAAAGTGCAGATTGGATTTTAACCTATTTAAAACATGTCATCAAAATCCTAAAATTAATCTTAATCAGGAAAAATTACCAATGATGTTCCATAAATTCTTTTTTTAATTGTTTATAAAAGATTCGAATTAGCTAGTTTTTCTCTTCATTTTTTTCGGCTGAATTTTGAATTTTAAAGAGTCGAAATCGAAGATAAACTATGTTTCAAAATTTAATTTTCATTTTTTTTCCTGTTTTCTCCTCTTTTAAACCGTTCAATTAAGTGTTTTTTTCATCATTTATTCTCTACAAAAAAACTTTCCGTAAAAGGAAAAAAAATGTACGATGGAATCACAGACAGAAATACCACATATATATATATTTATTAATTAATTAATTTATTTATTTGATTATTGTTTTATTTATTAAAGGTAAATTGAGCAAAATGGCCATTTCTGGCAATTTATTTAAGTGTGTATCAAACTGGTAGCCCTTCGCATTAATCAGTACCCAAGAAGTAGCTCTTGGTTTCAAAAAGGTTGGTGACCCCTGCGCTAGAAGGTTTTGGACGGAAGCAGAAGCAGGCGAAACATGTCGTTGGTTAATCATATGTGTGGATGGATGTAGGTCAAATGAGCATCACGTCACTTAACTGCTGCGGCGAGTGATTTCCTAGCTGTGCATTTACAAAATGACTCCATTTAAGTCTGTGCATTAAATCCTTCAAGTGAAGCTTTAACTTATAGCGTGACACGAGACTCGCGGTGATTACTTCCAATAATACACACTTATAACAGGATCAGATTATGTTAACTTTCTATGCAAAGGTTTGCAGGGTTTTATGGCTGGCTGAAACATTTAGTAATTGTACAATTTATACTATATAATGTCATAACAAAACTTTATTGGCCTCATTTAGCACATGTTACTGTTTCTGCAGCATTGTGAAAGATACTCTACCTAAATGATATTTGTTCAGTATCTAATAAATTGAAATGTATTATGTTTGCAGATGATACAAATGTATATTGTTCAGGAGAAGACTTGAAGGAAGTGTTGAGGATAATGGAGGTTGAGTTAATTCAACTAAAAAAATGGTTTGATATTAATAAGTTATCATTAAATGATAAGAAAACTAAATTTATGGTGTTTAGTGGTGCAAGGACAAATTGTGAAGCAAAATTAAAGTTAAATCATGTGGAAATTGATAGAGTATATGAAAGTAAATTCTTGGGAATAATAATTGATCATAAACTGTGTTGGAAACCGCATATTGAATATATAAAAGGAAAAATATCCAAATCTATTGCTATTCTTTATAAAGTAAGACACATGCTGAATAAGACATGCCTGCATATGTTGTATTATTCTTTTATTTTTCCATATTTAACGTATAGTGTTGAAATTTGGGGAAATGTTTGTAAAACAAACATAGACCCAATAATAAAACTTCAAAAAAGGGTCATTAGAATAATACACAAAGCGTGCTACTATGAACATACCAATCCATTATTTATAAGTTCAAATGTATTACAATTTTCAGACATTGTGTTTTTAAAAACAATGGAAATTATGTTTCGAGTACAAAATAACCGCATTCCAGCTTGTATTCTCAGGCTATTTCATTTAAGAGGAGAAAACTATAATTTACGGGGATATCGATTTTTGAAATAGGTAAAGCGAGAACAAATATAAAATACAAATGTATTACAGTTTTAGGAGTTAAATGGTGGAACAAGCTCAGTGATGAGCTGAAGACATGCACTTCTTTGGTAATGTTTAAGAAAACATTGAAAGGTGAAATAATTGAAAATGATAAAATATAGTCACAATTACTTTCATCCCATTGATTTTTGATTTATTTATTTTTTTATGTTGATGTTCCAGGCAATGTAATTTTCTGTGAAGGTATAGGATAGGCAAATATAAGCTTTGGCTTCAGCCTATTCCTTTTTTGGTCACTCTTTTTCTTTTCTTTCGTGTGTAAATGTGCATTATTGTATACATATAACATGTACTGTAAAACTGATCACACACAATGGTTGATTCATTTGATTTGATTGATTATATGACCGAAATAAACTTATTTCATTCATTCATTCATATGACACACACTGCACAATATGACATCCTTACAAATGATCAACCTTTATAGGCAATTAATGACCCATTTATGAGCTTATTTAATCCAACCCCTTTTCATACCATAGCAACAGTATTCCATTTCCTTGTTCTCTATAACAGAACAGTGAATACATGAATAATAAATTAATAACATATCATCGTAAGTGTGGAGAGGCGGAGCCGGCGAACGAGCAGCGGGGCAGGGCACGCTAGAGCCCGGCCCAAGATGGCGGCGAGGAGGCGGAGAATGCGGCGGAGCGGAGAGGCGTGGCGTGCCGGGAGCGACGGCGCAGTCAAGTGCAGGTGTGTGGATCGAGCACCGGTACACAATTAACATTTCTCCTCACGCTGTATAAAAGGGGAGAAGGAGGAGAGATCGGGGCAGAAGGAGGAGGAGAGCCCGCAGCAGCGACCGAGGAGCGAAAGCAAAGAGCAGACGAGGACGATGACGAGGACGGCGGCTGAAAAGCGGATCGTGAGCGAGCAGTAGAGAGGAGCAGCTGAAAAGCGATCCGACCTGAAGACAAAACAATTATTGCAAAATAAATGGGTTGTACTTGTATAGCGCTTTTCTACCTTCAAAGTACTCAAAGCGCTTTGACACTATTTCCGCATTTACCCATTCACACACACATTCACACACTGATGGAGGGAGCTGCCATGCAAGGCGCTAACCAGCACCCATCAGGAGCAAGGGTGAAGTGTCTTGCTCAGGACACAACGGACGTGACGAGGTTGGTACTAGGTGGGGATTGAACCAGGGACCCTCGGGTTGCGCACGGCCACTCTGCCACTGCGTCACTCAGCACCAACAAAATAAACAAGAGTCAAACCTGCTCAAAAGCAATGTCCTTCCTGGTTGGTCCATTGAACCCGCACAACGGCTTAAGACTGTCACAGTAAGTAAACAAATATTAAATACATGAATAAACTTTATCTCAAAAGAAAAAAAAAGGGTTCAAGATGTTCATTCTAATTCTTGCTGTGTGTACTTTGTGAACACTTGCAGATTGAACTGTCTCTTATTCTTGGCTGGCAGGTTATAGTTTGGTTTGTGCATCATTTTAGATGTTTGGTCATTGAATTTCAATTAGAGAATGAAGTCCACATTTGTAGTTATTTCCCCATATTTCTACAGAATAACCCAGATATGTAACATTAGGGAGTAGATCGAATATGAAGGGATTTTTCAGGCTTACTGAAGAAACATATTACTTTTTCATGAATGGTAAACAAGAGGTGGCTTAATATAATATAGTGGTATTAATATAATACTTAATATAGTACGTACGTGTGTAACTGCAGGCCAGTGCTTATCTTTCAAGTAAGGGGAGCTCATTTTCAGCTATATGGAAACACAGGTACAGTCTCAAATAACAAAATATTTAAAGATGCTTGATTTCACAAACAAAACATCACTCACGGGATGGTAAAATTCTCTACTGCAACTCGGAACAACAGAAGGAAACTTAAAAAAATTCTCTGGCAGTGGGTTATAATTCAAGATTGCTGATTCGCTCATTTTGCTGTCAATCAAAAAGAGATTCCGCCTCTTTCCGCCTGTTTCAAATATATATATTTTTTTGTTCGTTAGCAAATCTAACTGGTAGTGTTTTGGCTCCATACCATATCCCTTTCAAATGAGTGAGTCTACATTCGGTTTGAACTGAAATGAGGCAATGGTAGCAACCGTATTGTTTGGACTATAAGGCGCACTTAAAATCCTTTAATTTTCTCAAAACTCGACAGCGCACCTTATAACCTGGTGCGCCTAATGTATGGAATAATTTTGGTTGTGCTTGCCGCCCTCGAAGCTATTTTATTTGGTACATGGTGTAATGATAAGTGTGACCTGTAGATGGCAGTCACACATAAGAGATACGTGTAGACTGCAATATGACTTAAGTAAACAACACCAAAATTGTATATTGAAAATATAGAACATTACACACGGTGCTCAAAAATCTATCAAAATGTTTTAATCGGACTTAGCTATGAAGCCACACCGTTTGATGGATTGTACTGTGCTTCAACAAAGGAGTTTTATTATGGCGTGTGTAGAAGGTGAGACATATCTGGTGTTTTGTTTCACAATATTATGCAAAGCAGCTTTTCTTACCTTATGGTACCTGCTGACCTGTATTTGGGATCTGCATAAGTCCTGAAAATTTGCGCAAGTCCGCCTTTGCAGTCCGTGGCGACACAGTAGTCGATAAGCTTCTTCTTTTTCTCTATCTTCTTGTTAGGTGAATTTCATTCTCCACTGTTGCCATTTCTAATATAAAGTAGTGTAAAGTTCTTACTTATATCTGTCAGTAAACTCACCATGAAAGCACTAAAACATACCGGTGTAGTGAGTTTACATTATTGACCAAAATAACTTTAGTTATTAGAGAGTTTTTCACGGGACACATTTCAGGTGTTGTTGTTGCACTAGTGAGCCATGGATGAGAAGATGCTGCTCCGTTATTGATTGAAGTAAAGTCTGAACGTCATTAAAACAGTTAGCGCCATCTTTTGACACTTCTTCCACTCCCGTCCTTGCACGCTACACCGCTACAAAAAAGACGCTAGGGAGAAGTAGCTGTCGAAGTGGAGGCACGTAAATAAGACCGCCCACAAAACGGCGCATCCTGAAGCGACTTGAAGATGATGTGTAAAACATCATCTATGCAACATTTTGAGCAAAGAAGCACCATTACATGTTATGTAGACCCCAAGGAAGTCTTTTACTTTTAGAAACTGCTTTAATACGATTTATAAGCCGGTGCACCTTTTGTATGAAAATAGACCTGACTAGACCCGCTCATAGGCAGTGTGGAGGCCTACTGGAATGAGATTTTCTTATTCAAACGGGGATAGCAAGTCCATTCTATGTGTCGTACTTGATCATTTTGCGATATTGCCATATTTTTGCTGAAATAATTTAGTAGAGAACATCGACGATAAAGTTTGCAACTTTTGGTCACTAATAAAAAAGCCTTGCCTTTACCTGAAGTAGCAGACGATGTGAGTGCTCCTCACATCTGAACATTGTTTATAATGCAGCAAGAGCTATTCGGACCGAGAAAGTGACCATTTCCCCATTAATTTGAGCGAGGATGAAAGATTCGTGGATGAGGAAATTTAGAGGGAAGGACTAGAAAAAAAAAAAAAAAGGCGATTGCCGTGAGAGCGATTCAGATGTTTTTAGACACATTTACTAGGATAATTCTGGGAAATCCCTTATCTGCTTATTGTGTTGCTAGTGTTTTAGTGAGTTAAATAGTACCTGATAGTCGGAGGGGTGTGGCCACGGGTGTGTTGACAGGTGTATTGAGGGAAGTCACGAAGCTGCAGCAGGACAGAAACTCCGCTTATCTCCGGTAAGAGGCGACCTATTACCACAATTTTCTCACCGAAAACTGCCAGTTGACATGTAGTCGGGATCCATGTTCGCTTGACCGCTCTGATCCAAAGTAAAGCTTCACCTCCGGGAATTTTAAACAAGGAAACACCGTGTGTTTGTGTGGCTAAAGGCTAAATGCTTCCCACCTCCATCTTTCTACTTTGACTTCTCCATTATTAATTGAACAAATTGCAAAAGATTCAGCAACACAGATGTCCAAAATACTGTGTAATTATGCGATGAAAAGAGACGACTTTTAGCCGTAAGTGGTGCCGGGCTAATATGTCCCCTCCAAACAATAACGTCACAAACACGCGTCATCATTCCGCGACGTTTTCAACAGGAAACTCCGCGGGAAATTTAAAATTGTAATTTAGTAAACTAAAAAGGCCGTATTGGCATGTGTTGCAATGTTAATATTTCATCATTGATATATAAACTATCAGACTGAGTGGTCGGTAGTAGTGGGTTTCAGTAGGAATTTAAATCCGGTGCGCCCTATGGTTCGGAAAATACGGTACTCTTTTCCATCTGCATACCGCACTTTACATAGAGTTTGGGTACCTAGAGACTGAAACAAAAAACCAGGTCGACGAATGAAGATCTCACAAGAAAAAGGGTGAGGAAGAATGTCATTATCATGCCCTTTGAGTGAGGAAAACTCATGAACTTCAAGTCCTGGAAGGTTTGGTTCATCACCCTTCTTTGCTGTGATCTGGGTCACTGGGCGGTCTCTCACAAACCCTTGGAGAAGTGTGTTGCACTCCTGCCATCTTCCTCCCTCCTCCTCCTGCTCCTCCATCCTGCCACCCATCCACCACGTCCTGGCGTCTCCTGCGGGATCCGGGAAATGATTAAGGAAGACAATTTCAAATACCTTTGAAGTCTCTCCCAGATGACATGGCAAAGTAGGTGGGCATGGAGAAGGTGGAAGATGGCACAAGGAGGCACCTGCCTGACTGAAGGCTGGGAACCAGAAGGAGAGGCAAAGTTACTGCAGAGTTCAAAGGGCAGGAATCATTTGCTAATTGATACATCAACTATGTATGCATGGTCAAGTTAATAACATGTTTATCAATCAATCAATCAATGTTTACTTATATAGCCCTAAATCTGAGGGTCTCAGAGGGCTGCACAAGCCACAACCACATCCTCGGCTCAGATCCCACATCAGGGCAAGGAAAAACTCAACCCAAGAGGGCTAAAATGAGAAACTGTACATGTGGGGACCCCCCTGGGCGACCGATGCAATGGATGTCAAGTGGATCTACCATAATAGTGTGAGAGTCCAGTCCATAGTGGATCTAACATAATGGTGTGAGTCCAGTCCATAGTGGATCTAACATAATAGTGAAAGTCCAGTCCATAGTGGATCTAACATTATAGTGTGAGAGTCCAGTCCATAGTGGATCTAACATAATAGTGTGAGAGTCCAGTCCATAGCGGATCTGACATAATAGTGAAAGTCCAGTCAATAGTGGATCTAACTTTATAGTAGTGAGAGTCCAGTACATTGTGGATCTAACATAATAGTGTGAGAGTCCAGTCCATAGTGGATCTAACATAATAGTGTGATAGACCAGTCCATAGTGGATCTAATATAATAGTGTGAGAGTCCAGTCCATAGTGGATATAACATAATAGTGTGAGAGTCCAGTCCATAGTGGATCTAACATAATAGTGTGAGAGTCCAGTCCATAGTGGATCTAACATAGTAGTGTGAGTCCAGTCCATAGTGGATCTAACATAATAGTGTGAGAGTCCAGTCCATAGTGGATCTAACATAATAGTGTGAGAGTCCAGTCCATAGTGGATCTAACATAATAGTGTGAGTCCAGTCCATAGTGGATCTAACATAATAGTGTGAGAGTCCAGTCCATAGTGGATCTAACATAATAGTGTGAGAGTCCAGTTCATAGTGGATCTAACATAATATTGTGAGAGTCCAGTCCATAGTGGATCTAACATTATAATGTGAGAGTCCAGTCCATAGTGGCATAGAGACGGCAGATCAACTGGTCTAAAAGGGGGGGGTCTATTTAAAGGCTTGAGTATACAAATGAGTTTTAAGATGGGACTTACATGCTTCTACTGAGGTAGCCTCTCTAACTGGGACTGGGAGGGGATTCCAGAGTACTGGAGCCCCAATAGAAAACTTTTTTTGAGTTCTTTGAACGCACATTTCTTGCCGGGACATATGATTCAATACAATCAGCAAGATAAGATGGAGCTAGACCGTGTAGTATTTTATACCCAAGTAGTAAAACCCTATAGAAATGTATACATATCTACATCAAATATACATATGTATACATACAAAATAAACATTGACCATTTGAGCTCCAATTGCCAAATCTCCACTGCTGTGCACATTTGTGTCTTGCATAACCAGACTATTTAATTCCCAAAATGCATAAATCTGACTAAAGAACCAAAAACAAACATCCATTTTGAGGACGCTTGTGCTCAGCAGGGGATTCTGTATCTTGAATAAAGTTTGATAGCTTTATGCAAGGAAAAGTCCTTTTGTGTTGACGCTGACACACATTGAGTCTTCCCTCAGTGTCACACACAGTGCTCATTGTGCTGTGACACGCTGTGTGCATGTGTGAGTACATATCAGTAGCTGTGTGTGTGTGTGTGTGTGTGTGTGTGTGTGTGTGTGCGTGTGCAAAAGACAGATAATGAGATCTTGCTCAGTTGAGGCCTGGTCTTGATCCCCAGAAGCCCTGGACTCATTTCAGTGGAACAAAAAGAAGGAGGATGTGGCAGAACACCTCCAGCAGAAACACAAAATACGCCAACCTTACTCGCTATACAACACATATTGTATCGCTATATATTGTTTTTTTAACTTAAAGGGGAACATTACCACAATTCCAGAAGGGTTAAAACCAATACAAATCAGTTCCCAGTGGCTTGTTTTATTTTTCGAAGTTTTTTTCAAAATTTTACACCTCCCGGAATATCCCTAAAAAAAGCTTTAAAGTTCTTGATTTTCGCTATTTGCGTTGCGACTGTCCATTTCCCTGTGACGTCATACAGGGCTGCCAATACAAACAACATGGCGGTTACCACAGCAAGATATGGCGACATTAGCTCGGATTCAGACTCGGATTTCAGCGGCTTAAGCGATTCAACAGATTACGCATGTATTGAAACGGATGGTCGGAGTATGGAGGCGGATAGCGAAAACGAAATTGAAGAAACTGAAGCTATTGAGCGAATAGCTATTGACGCTATTCCGCCATAGCATGGGTGTACCTAATGAAGTGGCCCATAGCATGGCTGCCTTATTAGCATCGCCGGTAAAATGTGCGGACCAAACGATCAGGACTTTCGCATCTTGTGACACTGGAGCAACTTAAATCCAACGATTGGTAAGTGTTTGTTTCGCATTAAATGTGGGTATCTAGTTTCAAATGTAAATACAGCTAGCGTAAATAGCATGTTAGCATCGATTAGCGTAGTATGTTAGCATCGATTAGCTGGCAGTCATGCTGGTACCAAATATGTCTGATTAGCACATAAGTCAACAACATCAACAAAACTCACCTTTGTGATTTAGTTGACTTAATCGTTGCAAATGCATCTGCAGGTTATCCATACATCTCTGTGCCATGTCTGTCTTAGCATCGCCGGTCAAATGTGGAGACACTCTGGCACATTCAATGGGGGTCTGCCGGCAGACACTTTGGCATGTTCGAGCCAGCGGTGCAACTTGAATCCCTCCCTGTTAGTGTTGTTACACCCTCCGACAACACACCGACGAGGCATGATGTCTCCAAAGTTCCAAAAAATAGTCGAAAAAACAGAAAATAACAGAGCTGAGTCCCAGTGTTTGTAATGTGTTGAAAATGAAAATGGCGGGTGTATTACCGCGGTGACGTCATGTTCTGACGTCATTGCTACGAGACCGATAAACAGAAAGGCGTTTAATTCGCCAAAATTCACCCATTTAGAGTTGGGAAATCGGTTAAAAAAATACATGGTCTTTTTTCTGCACCATCAAGGTATATATTGACGCTTGCATAGGTTTGGCAAAGGGGAACATTATCACAATTTCAGAAGGGTTAAAACCAATAAAAATCAGTTCCCAGTGGCCTTTTTTACTTTTCGATTTTTTTCTCATAATTTTACCCATCACGCAATATCTCGAAAAACTGCTTCAAAGTGCCTGATTTTAACCGTTGCTATATCCACCCGTCCATTTCCAATACAAACAAACATGGCGGCTAGAACAAAAAGATACAGCGACATTAGCTCAGATCCAGATTACGCATGTATTGAAACGGATGGTTGGAGTGTGTAGGCAGATAGCGAAAACGAAATTGAAGAAGAAACTGAAGCTATTGAGCCATATCACGACAGACAACGGCAACGAGGACGAATTCGGCGATCGCCTTCTAACCAACGATTGCATCTTTTGACCACTGGAACAACTTGAATCCGTCGATTGGTTAGTGTTTGTTTGGCATTAAATGTGGGTGGAGGGAAAGGCTGGATGCAAATATAGCTACGAATGTACATACAGCTAGCCTAAATAGCATGTTAGCATCGATTAGCTTGCAGTCATGCCGTGCGCAAATATGTCTGATTAGTACATAAGTCAATAACTGTGAAGACTCTTCTTCGGCATTGTAATGCCGGTGTGGTTTTCCCGTGGATGCGTCGAAGCAGAACACAGCATAGGTAAGATAAAGGGTATTTAATAACAAGAGTCTATGAACAAAAATACTGGTGTAAAGAGAAAAAATAAACAAAAGACGCTAGCGTGAAAGCTAGGATAAAACAAGGAAAACTAGAACTTGGTACGAGGACACAAAAGAGTAAACAAAACATTTAGCATGAAAGCTAGACAATAAAGTGGCTTGGCGTGAGAGCTAGCGAGAAAATACATACGAATGATGAGAGTCGTCACTGATGCGCGTGGGCAAATTAGGATCCGAGGAAGACTGAACAGAAAAGGCTGGCTTATAAAGGAGGGTGATTAGCTGAAGCAGGTGTGCGGTACGAGTGTAGCAGGTGAACTAATGAGTAACCAGAGTGATGGGCAAAACAGGAAATAAACGGGTCAGACTGAGAATGAAACAAAAATGGAAATAACAAACATGTGAAGATCTGAGCAGCAGATCGCAACAGTATTCCCCCCCAACAAAAGACAGATACCAGATGTCTCAAAAACACAAACAAAAACTTGAACCCCCTCCCCAAAACCAGAAAATCCACAAACGAAGGGAGGGCGGAGGGAGGCCACGGTGGAGGGTCGCCAGATCGCATGTCCCCGAATCCACCGAGGACACATCATGTGGCGGCGGCGGGTGGAACGCTGCTGCCGAAAAAGTTTTGGCGGGCGACCTCGAAAAGGCCACATTAGTGGCCGCCTCGCAGGATGAGGTGCCCGGCGAGGCGGACGACCCGGGCACGGCCACATCCGTGGCCGACATGGAGGAGGGAGTGTCTGGCGAGGAGGATGACCTCGCAGAGGCCACTCCCGTGGTCGACGTGGTGGACGACGCCTCAGCACCGAAATCCCAGCAGGCTTGGAAGCAGCAGACGAGGGTGCGGGGACTGCAGCCAAAGCAGGCCCGAGTGCAGCTGGCGAGGATGATGCGGGTGCTGCAGCCGCAGGAGTCGTCGGAGGCGGCCTGGGAGCCGCAGGAGTCGTCGGAGGCGGCCTGGGAGCCGCAGGAGTCGTCGGAGGCGGCCTGGGAGCCGCAGGAGTCGTCGGAGGCGGCCTGGGAGCCGCAGGAGTCGTCTGATGCGTGGAAACCGCAGAAGGCGTCGTCTGATGCGTGGAAGCCGCAGAAGGCGTCGTCGGAGGCGTGGAAGCCGCAGTTGTCATCAGCGTAGAAGCAAACGGCGACGTCGTAGAGGCAGGCGTATTAGTCGTCGGCAGTGCTTGGCGGCGTGGAGCTGGTACCGGCGCTTGGCGGCGTGGAGCTGGTACCGGCGCTTGGCGGCGTGGAGCTGGTACCGGCGCTTGGCGGCGTGGAGCTGGTACTGGAGTAGGCTCCAGCCCTGTCGACACAGTTGTAGGCTCCAGCCCCGTTGTCGACGTTGGTGTGGGCTCCAGCCCCGTCGTCGACACTGGTGCGGGAGTAGGCTCCAGCTCTGGAGCTGGTACTGGAGTGGGCTCCAGCTCTGGAGCTGGTACTGGAGTGGGCTCCAGCTTTGGAGCTGTTGCTGGAGTGAGATCCAGGCTAAAGTCTGTAACTGGTATGAGAACCAGTTCTGGGTCGGAGGCTGGTGTGAGAACCAGGTGGGAGTCTAGTGCTGGCTTGAGAACCAGGCTAACATCAGTTTCTGGTGCGAGAACCAGACTACAGTTAAGTGCTGGTGTGAGAACCAAACTGGGAGAAATGCAGAACACCGGTGGTGGAGGATGTGCTTGAGGTAATGACCTCGCGAGTCTGAACACCGGTGGAGGAGGTCTACTTGGTCGTTGGGATTTGACCGGGGGCAACACAGGTGGAGGAGGTCTACAAGGCCGTTGAGACTTGGCCGGGGGAAAAACAGGTGGAGGAGGTCTACAAGGCCGTTGAGACTTGGCCGGGGGAAACACAGGTGGAGGAGGTCTACGAGGAAGAGCTAAGCGGAATACAGGTGGCGGCGGCCTAGGAGGAGCTAGCGGTTTAACGGGACGAAAAACAGGTAAGGGTGGCCTCATAGGAGGTTGCGGTTTGACAGTTTTAAGAAATGGTAGCGTCTGCGCTACCTCCGCAACACAGCTATAGGCCATAGCCCCCCCCTCCAGACGGGAATCCCAGACCCGTTCCCTGTGGTCAGGGACTGACCATAAGGGAGGGTGGTGGGAGGTTTGGAGGCGGGCAGACTCCTCCCCTCTAACTTGTACACAATTATTAGAAGGCGAAAAAACACTATACTTGGGCGGTGAAAGAGGTTTAAATGGTGGGGTAGAAGAAAAACTAGGTGACTGAGGTTGACTAGAATAATGAGAAAAAATATCCTGATAATTACGTATTTTATCATAAATGTTATTGGTATTCGAAAAAGGTTGGGAATGAAAAGTACTGTCCACAATATAAAAATCTTCTGAAAAAATGTCAACAACAGGGGGCGGTGTTGCGTCACCGGTGGGCGTACCCCAAATGTCGTGACTGCTAGAGTCAGGGGAAAAAAAACAGGCTGGATTACCGGTAGTGGAAGGTGAATCCTGGTCGGGGTGAATTTTGCTGTGTTCGTAGGAAGGATGAAGTGGTGCTGGATAATTACTGCCGTGCGGGGGACCTCTCCACTGGACCCCCCGCCTCTTCGGGGCAGCGCGAACGGCTTCGGAGGGGACTTCAGGCCCACAGTCAAGTCTTTCCTGCTCCCAAGCCACGAGCTCCAACCACAAACCCAAGTCGAAGGGTTCCTCCCGTGGTTTCGACGCGGAAAAACATTTTGATGCTCGGATCCTACTGTGAAGACTCTTCTTCGGCATTGTAATGCCGGTGTGGTTTTCCCGTGGATGCGTCGAAGCAGAACACAGCATAGGTAAGATAAAGGGTATTTAATAACAAGAGTCTATGAACAAAAATACTGGTGTAAAGAGAAAAAATAAACAAAAGACGCTAGCGTGAAAGCTAGGATAAAACAAGGAAAACTAGAACTTGGTACGAGGACACAAAAGAGTAAACAAAACATTTAGCATGAAAGCTAGACAATAAAGTGGCTTGGCGTGAGAGCTAGCGAGAAAATACATACGAATGATGAGAGTCGTCACTGATGCGCGTGGGCAAATTAGGATCCGAGGAAGACTGAACAGAAAAGGCTGGCTTATAAAGGAGGGTGATTAGCTGAAGCAGGTGTGCGGTACGAGTGTAGCAGGTGAACTAATGAGTAACCAGAGTGATGGGCAAAACAGGAAATAAACGGGTCAGACTGAGAATGAAACAAAAATGGAAATAACAAACATGTGAAGATCTGAGCAGCAGATCGCAACAATAACATCTACAAAACTCACCTTTGTGATTTCGTTGACTTTATCGTTGGAAATGCATCTGCTTTGAGTGTCGCAGGATATCCACACATCTCTGTCGTAGCATCGCTATTGTTGGTAGCGATGCAACGACGGAACAGAACAAACAAGGGACTTTCGCATCTTTTGACCACTGGTGCAACTTGAATCCGTCGATTGGTATGTGTTTGTTTGGCATTAAATGTGGGTGGAGGGAAAGGCTTGATGCAAATATAGCTAAAAATGAGGCATAATTATGCAATATGTACATACAGCTGGCCTAAATAGCATGTTAGCATCAATTAGCTTGCAGTCCTGCCGTGCGCAAATATGTCTGATTAGCACATAAGTCAATAACATCAACAGAACTCACCTTTGTGATTTCGTTGACTTTATCGTTGGAAATGCATCTGCTTTGAGTGTCGCAGGATATCCACACATCTCTGTCGTAGCATCGCTATTGTTGGTAGCGATGCTACGACGGAACAGAACAAACGAGGGACTTTCGCATCTTTTGACCACTGGTGCAAATTGAATTCGTCGATTGGTATGTGTTTGTTTGGCATTAAACGTGGGTGGAGGGAAAGGCTGGGTGCAAATATAGCTACAAATGAGACATAATGATGCAATATGTACATACAGCTAGCCTAAATAGCATGTTAGCATCGATTAGCATGCCATGATCATTGATATGTCCGATTAGCACAGTCCACATAAGTCAACTTGAATCTGTCCCTGTTTGTGTTGTTACACCCTCCGACAACACACCGACGAGGCATAATGTCTCCAAGGTACCGGAAAACAGTCGAAAAAAACGGAAAATAACAGAGCTGATTTGACTTGGTGTGTGT
This sequence comes from Nerophis ophidion, assembly GCF_033978795.1. NCBI lineage: Eukaryota > Metazoa > Chordata > Actinopteri > Syngnathiformes > Syngnathidae > Nerophis > Nerophis ophidion. Next base: position 42,561,253 of record NC_084627.1, on the reverse strand, counting down.
AATGTGTGTGAGAAAATGGCGGATTGCTTGCTGTTGTGACGTCACGGGTGAAAGGTCATTGCTCCGACAGCGAACAATTGAAAGACGTTTCAATCGCCAAATTCACCCTTTTAGAGTTCGGAAATCGGTTGAAAAAACATATGGTCTTTTTTCTGCAACATCAAGGTATATATTGACGCTTACATAGGTCTGGTGATAATGTTCCCCTTTAAAGCAACACAAAGGTTGCAAGAGCTTTATTTTTGCCACTTTACCCATGTGCTTAGTTTTATTATTCATGTGTTTGTCTTTTCTGAGCTGCCCTTTTAAATCATACCGGAGACAAGTGGCACTTTAAAAAGTCAAGAAGGGGGATTGTCGCAGGATTTGGGACAGGCGGGAGTTTATCCTCACTCTACTGACAAAATGCATCTTTTGTAAGGACAGGCTTGTATCGAGGTTGATGTGATTGGTGTTTTGGAATTGTTCTTTTTCCATAAATTCATGTCCAGAGAAAACTAAGATATTTTTAAGTATTTCTTTGAGTACTCAAATAACATTGTATTACAGAGGACGCTGCTACAGAAAGAAAGAAGAAAAGAAACTAAGAAATCTTCCATAAATGTACTTATATAGCTTTTGGGAGAAATATGTGCAAAAGGCTGGTGTCTGCGGTTCTGAGGCCGTTTGGATGTACTGCCAAATTCTCTGAAACACCTTTGAAAATGGCTTACGGTAGATAAATAAACATTCAATTTATGGGCAACTGCTCTGGTGGACATTCCTGCAGTTAGCATCACAACTGCATGCTCCCTCATAACATCTGTGGCATTGTGCTGTGTGATAAAACTGCACATTTCAGATAGGCCTTTTTGTGGGCAACCTCAGGCACACCTGTGCAATAATCCTAGATAGATAGACAGTACTTTATTGATTCCTTCAGGAGAGTTCCTTCAGGAAAATTAACCTGCTGTTTAATCAGCATCTTGATATGCCACACCTGTGTGGTGGAATGTATTATCTTGGCAAAGGAGAAGTGCTCACTAACACAGATTTAAACAGATTTGTGAACATTGTTTGAGAGGAGAAAGCATTTTGTGTGTATAGTAAAAGTTGTACATCTTTGACTTCAACTCATGAAAAATCGGAGGAAAAATATATAGCAATTTTGTTCAGTGTATTATGCTTTCTCTCTACATATTGTATTAAAATATACGTGTGTGTGAGCACGCGCATGTGTGTGTGTATATATATATATATATATATATATATATATATATATATATATATATATATATATATATATATATATATATATATATATATATACATTTTCTACCGCTAATTCCTTTTGGGGTCGCGGGGGGCACTAGTTCCTATCTCAGCTACAATCGGGCAGAAGGCGGCGTACACCCTGGACAAAACGCCACCTCATCACAGGGCCAACATAGACAGACAACAGTCACACTCACATTCACACACTTGGGTCAATTTATTGTTGCAAGTGCATGTCTTTGGCGGTGGGAGGAAGCCTGAGTACCCGGAGGAAAACCACGCAGTCACGGGGAGGACATGCAAACGCCACACAGAAAGATCCCAGGACTGCTCAGGACCTTCGTATTGTGAGGCAGACGCACTAACCCCTGTCCCGCCGTGCTGCCCATATATATATATATATATATATATATATATATATATATATATATATAGATTTAGGATCTAAATCTAATATATATATATATATATATATATATATATATATATATATATATATATATATATATATATATATATTAGATTTAGAGATATAGCAGATTTGGTCACATTTTCAGTAGAGCCATAATTAATTCATAAAAGAAGCAAACTTTATGAATGTTTTTTGGGACCGACATGTATGCGCTATAATCACTCCATCACAAAAAAATAAGAGTTGTAGAAATGATTGGAAACTCAAGACAGCCATGACATCATGTTCTTTACAAGTGTATGTATACTTTTGACCACTACTGTACATCATCTACAGCAACAATATGATTTAACTGAGTGGCTGGACAGGACAGGCTAAAAAAATAATAATAGTATGGTTTTATATGTATATATATATATATATATATATATATATATATATATATATATATATATATATATATATATATATATATAGTTATAGTCCTCAGATACAGTCTGTAACTGAGGACTATCAACCAGAACATGTTGTAAAAAAAATGCACAGTTTATTTCAGCCTGCCCAAATAAAAAAAATAATAAAATAAGATAAAAAAAATTAATAATAATTATATATATATATATATATATATATATATATATATATATATATATATATATATATATACCGTATTTCCTTGAATTGCCGCAGGGCATATAGTATGCGCCTGCCTTGAATTACTGCCAGGTCAAACTCGCTTCCCAAAATAATTAGCGCATGCTCAGTATTACCACCTGGTCAAACTCGTGACGTCACGAGTGACACTTCCCCTGTCGTCATTTTCAAAATGGAGGAGGCTGATTTCAATACCGGTAATTTGAAATTGCATAAAGGGAGGAAGATTAAGAGCTATCCAGTAGGATTTAAGGTCCAAGCTTAATTTTTACTGCATACCTTTGGTAAGTGATCTTTTGAACCGTTTAAGTTACAAATCGGAATCGCGATAATTTGAAAATTGAATTTGTTTTACACCCCGACACCAAAATAAGTTAGTGTTTGATTTTTTTATTAATGTTTAGACAGAGATGAACAGAACAGAAAAAAAGCAATAAACTTTTTTTTTTCAAAGAGAAAAAAAAAATTAAATCAAATCAAATAAAGCTAAAATAGAAATACAAATACTTATACATAGAAGAGAAAAAACAAACATCCACCCCAAAAAGGAACACACAAAAACAAAAAAAACAACAAAAAAAAATAAATAAATAAATAAAAACTAAACCTTGCTTAGACTGTCACTTATACAGTAATGACATAAAACAAATATACTGTACGTAGACCTTCAGTATGTAAACCAACCAGAATACTGTTAAAAAAATAAAAATAACTGTTGTACCTTTGTTGATGGTTGGTCAAAAAAGGTCAGAAAACACCTCCACACCCGATAAAACTTCCTTTCAGAACCCCTCATCACAAGTCTAATTTTCTCTAGTTTGAGATGATATAAAATGTCTTTTACCCAGTGTGAAACTGTGGGTGGGGCAGCTTCCTTCCATTTCAAGAGGATCAAGCGGCGTGCTAACAAGGTTGAAAAGGCAATGAGCCTTCGACCACCGACAGGTAATCCTGAAATAAGTTAAATACTTTTAACAGTATATATTTAAATCCTATCGTGCTAGTTTAAGACAGCTATTGCGACATCTATACTGACATCAGTTCTAAATAAAGAGTTGACCCTTTTCCTCTTGGAAGATGTAGTGACACAACCTCGGTGTCATTCGGTGGATGAATAAGAAAGAGAAAGTGACTCTAGTGAAAGGCTGGTGTGTTATTAGTGAAGCAGGGATCTTTCACAGCTCATTCCCCACCCAGCCTCCCTCTCAGAATGCCTGTCAGCCAGTCTTGCCACGCGAGTTAGCCCCAGCTATCACTGCTCCCTTCTCTTTTTGGCATTGTTCACGCTAAATGGAAACACGGTAATTAGCTTGTTACAATTAAAGCGAGACAAGCGGATGAATTGTAATCACCCACAATGGAGTTCCGGCTTTCTCCCCCGCAGCCTCCAACAGGCCAGCTGAGCTATCCTCATTTGCATAATTAAAATATACAAATGATAATGGATTTTGTAGTCAATGTCCAGAGGGCTGCGGAGACAGGAAGAAAATATGAAATGACAATAGCCAACGGGCCCGCAGGGGAGGAGGAGAAGGTGGCAGGACAGAAAGGAGGATGAGGAGATAAAGGCGAGAGAAATAAAAAGGTGGACCAGTGCGTTTGTAAATAGCCCTGACCTGGGCGGCCTTCCCTCCGGGCCGAGTCCCCGCCTGATTACAAAGAATTGGGATAGAATTAAAGATGTAAGAGTTGTCCTGAGACAAAAAAACAAATTGAAATGAGATCCTGACTTCTTCTTTTTCCTCGGAGCGCCACGGGGCCGCACGATGGGGAGCGAGGAGACATGAAGGGAATTTTGCAATTAAGCCAGGGACAATGTCAGGGAAATTAGGCCTTGGAGCGGACTTCATAGTCTCCACTTCTTCTCCTACTCTAATGGCTTCCTCCATACTTTTCTCTCTCCTGGCTGTCACAAAGTTGGGAGGCAAACATCTGTGGCCTCTTGATATTCCTGCAAAGATGGCGTGCTCTGTGGGTCCAACGGCCCCATGAGCGCTGGGCCGGGCCCCCGGGTCACATGTGAGATGCTTCCCGGCCATCAACAAGCTTCTCTGAAGTGTTTCCTCTTTGCTCGCTTGTTTACAATCAACTCCAGTTCAAACCTGCCCTCCATTGTCACAACATTCTAGTTCAAGTTCAAGTACCAAGTACTATCACACACACACACACACACACACACACACACACACACACACACACACACACACACACACACACACACGCACACACACACACACACACACACACCCTCTGTCTTTGACCCATCCTCTTGGTCCACTCCCTGGGAGGTGAGGGGAGCAGTGAGCGATGCTTGATTATTAGCTCCTGTGCGAGAAGGAAAAAAATGCAGAACTGATTAGCAGAAGATGAATATTAATCACAATCACAATCAGAAATACTTTAATAATCCCGGAGGGGAAATTAACATTTTCAGCACAATCCCATTCAAGATGAGACAAACATTACAGGGAGACAGAACAGGATCAAACATTACTGGGAGAAAAAACAGGATCAACAGGATCGAACATTACTGGGAGAAAGAACAGGATCAAACATTACAGGGAGACAGAACAGGATCGAACATTACAGGGAGACAGAACAGGATCAAAAATTACAGGGAGACAGAAGAGGATCAAACATTACTGAGAGACAGAACAGGATCAAACTTTACAGGGAGACAGAACATAATAAAACATTACAGGGAGACAGAACAGGATCAAATATTACAGGGAGACAGAACCGGATCAAAAATTACAGGGAGACAGAACAGGATCGAACATTACAGGGAGACAGAATGGGATCAAACATTACTGGGAGACAGAACAGTATCAAACATTACTGGGAGACAGAACAGGATCAAACATTACAGGGAGACAAAACAGGATCAAACATTACAGGGAGACAGAACAGGATCAAACATTACAGGGAGACAGAACAGGATCAAACATTACTGGGAGACAGAACAGGATCAAATATTACAGGGAGACAGAACAGGATCAAAGATTACAGGGAGACAGAACAGGATCAAACATTACAGGGATACACAACATTATCAAACATTACAGGGAGACAGAACAGGATCAAAAATTACAGGGAGACAGAACAGGATCAAACATTACAGGGAGACGGAACAGGATCAAACATTACAGGGAGACAGACCAGGATCAAACATTACTGGGAAACAGGACAGGATCAAACATTACAGGGAGACAGTACAGGATCAAAGATTACAGTGAGACAGAACAGGATCAAACATTACAGGGAGACAGACCAGGATCAAACATTACTGGGAAACAGGACAGGATCAAACATTATAGGGAGACAGAACAAGATCAAACATGTCAGGGAGACAGAACAGGATCCAACATTACAGGGAGACAGAATGGGATCAAACATTACAGGGAAACAGGAAAGGATCAAACATTACAGGGAGACAGAACAGGATCAAAGATTACAGGGCGACAGAAAAGGATCGAACATTACAGGGAGACAGAACAGGATCGAACATTACAGGGAGACAGAACAGGATCAAACATTACAGGGAGACAGAACAGGATTAAACATTACAGGGAGACAGAACAGGTTCAAACATTACAGGGAGACAGAACAGGATCAAACATTACAGGGAGACAGAAGAGGATCAAACATTACAGGGAGACAGAACAGGATCGAACATTACAGGGAGACAGAACATGAACAAACATTACAGGGAGACAGAACAGGATCAAACATTACTGGGAGACAGAACAGGATCAAACATTACAGGGCGACAGAACAGGATCAGACATTACAGGGAGAATTACAGGATCAAACATTACTGGGAGACAGAACAGGATCAAAGATTACAGGGCGACAGAACAGGATTGAACATTACAGGGAGACAGAATGGGATCAAACATTACAGGGAGACAGAACAGGATCGAACATTACAGGGAGACAGAACAGGAACAAACATTACAGGGAGACAGAACAGAATCAAACATCACAGGGAGACAGAACAGGATCAAATATTACAGGGCGACAGAACAGGATTGAACATTACAGGGAGACAGAATGGGATCAAACATTACAGGGAGACAGAACAGGATCGAACATTACAGGGAGACAGAACAGGAACAAACATTACAGGGAGACAGAACAGAATCAAACATCACAGGGAGACAGAACAGGATCAGACATTACAGGGAGAATTACAGGATCAAACATTACAGGGAGACAGAACAGGATCAAAGATTACAGGGCGACAGAACAGGATTGAACGTTACAGGGAGACAGAACAGGATCAAACATTACAGGGAGACAGAACAGGATCAAACATCACACTCATTAGTGTGAGGTATTTAGGTCTTAGTACATCAGGCCCTTGAAGTCCACTTTGTGGTGTTATTTGGCAGACCCTTTGTGTCCATTCTCCTCTGATACTTTCTCTTGCGACAACACTATTTTCTGACCATAGAAAGAAATGTCCACAACTTTTGAAAATTACTTTAAAAACATTTCAGCTTTTGCCCGATGGATCTTTGTCACTTTAGTCTGCACTGCACAAAAGCTTAAACATCAGCTCTGCTTGTGTGTATAAACCCCGTTTCCATATGAGTTGGGAAATTGTGTTGGATGTAAATATAAACAGAATACAATGATTTGCAAATCATATTCAACCCATATTCAGTTGAATATGCTACAAAGACAACATATTTGATGTTGAAACTGATCAACTTTTCTCTTTTTGCAAATAATCATTAACTTTAGAATTTGATGCCAGCAACACATGACAAAGAAGTTGGGAAAGGTGGCAATACATACTGATAAAGTTGAGGAATGCTCATCAAACAATTATTTGGAACATTCCACAGGTGTGCAGGCTAATTGGGAACAGGTGGGTGCCATGATTGGGTATAAAAGCAGCTTCCATGAAATGCTAAGTAATTCACAAACAAGGATGGGGCGAGGGTCACCACTTTGTAAGCAAATTGTCGAACAGTTTTAGAACAACATTTCTCAATGAGCTATTGCAAGGAATTTAGGGATTTTACCATCTACGGTCCGTAAAATCATCAAAAGGTTCAGAGAATCTGGAGAAATCACTGCACGTAAGCGATGATATTACGGACCTTTGATCCTTCAGGCGGTACTGCATCAAAAACCGACATCAGTGTGTAAAGAATATCACCACATGGGCTCAGGAACACTTCATAAAACCACTGTCAGCAACTACAGTTGGTCGCTACATCTGTAAGTGCAAGTTAAAACTCTACCATGCAAAGCGAAAGCCATTTATTAACAACACCAAGGAATACCGCCGGCTTCGCTGGGCCCGAGCTCATCTAAGATGGACTGATGCAAAGTGGAAAAGTGTTCTGTGGTCTGACGAGTCCACATTTCAAATTATATTTGGAAACTGTTGACGTGGTGTCCTCCGGAACAAAGAGGAAAATAAACATCCGGATTGTTATAGGCGCAAAGTTCAAAAGCCAGCATCCGCGATGGTATGGGGGTGTATTAGTGCCCAAGGCATGGGTAACTTACACATCTGTGAAGGCACCATTAATGCTGAATGGTCCATACAGGTTTTGGAGCAACATATGTTGTCATCCAAGCAACGTTATCATGGACGCCCCTGCTTATTTTAGCAAGACAATGCCAAGCCACGTGTTACAACAGCGTGGCTTCGTAGTAAAATAGTGCGGGTACTTACCTGGCCCGCCTGCAGTCCAGACCTGTCTCCCATCGAAAATGTGTGGCGCATTATGAAGCGTAAAATACGACAACAAGTGTACATAAAACAAGAATGGTAAAGAATTGCCACTTTCAAAGCTTCAACAATTAGTTTCCTCAGTTCCCAAAAGTTTATTGAGTGTTGTTAAAAGAACAGGTGATGTAACACAGTGGTGAACATGCCCTTTCCCAACTACTTTGGCACGTGTTGCAACCATGAAATTCCAAGTTAATCATTATTTGCAAAAAAAAAAAAAATGTTTATGAGTTTGAACATCAAATATCTTGTCTTTGTAGTGTATGCAATTGAATATGCTTTAAAAAGGATTTGCAAATCACTGTATTACATCTAACACAATTTCCCAACTCATATGGAAAAGGGGGTTTGTAAGTTCGTTTACAAAAAGACGTATTTTCTACACTTCTAGTCTTTATTACTTACATTTTGCCGTCCCGCAATTAGGCGCCTCTCGCTCAGCCTTTATGCGTTTATGAAGTATAACTCTCTCTGCTTGCATCGCCTCCCTCCTGTCTGGGCATCTGCGTAAAGTGAAGGCAATAACAGTGGCAGAGCTGTAAGTAAATAATGAGGAGTAATCAAAGTTAATGGAACCCAATGGGAGCTTCAGCTTGTGCGCGTGGCAATAATCTCATTTAGAGAGAGAGGCAGATTTAGTGGATAATTGGGGCCTAAGTACTGGCTGATTCCCCCAGCTAGCTAACTAACTAAGCGAGCTGCCGATGCTTGTTTGCTTTGTAATCACAAACGGAGCACAAACAAAGGAGACATAATGTCGTCTTTTGACTCCTCATTATGTAACTTTTCTCCTCCTCCATTATTTTCTTTTCGAAAAAGAGAGGGTGTTGGTTTGACTCATTTATTGCCCACTAAATGGAACACACATCTGCCAATACTAATGCTGTACTTTGGCATACCAGTACGCCACTTGATGAGTTTTTTGGGATAAGAGCTGTCTCTCAACTATTTTTTAATGCTTTTGGTTGCGAGCTAAAATCAATCAATCAATCAATGTTTACTTATATAGCCCTAAATCACTAGTGTCTCAAAGGGCTGCACAAACCACTACGACATCCTCGGTAGGCCCACATAAGGGCAAGGAAAACTCACACCCAGTGGGACGTCGGTGACAATGATGACTATGAGAACCTTGGAGAGGAGGAAAGCAATGGATGTCGAGCGGGTCTAACAGAATACTGTGAAAGTTCAATCCATAATGGATCCAACACAGTCGCGAGAGTCCAGTCCAAAGCGGATCCAACACAGCAGCGAGAGTCCCGTTCACAGCGGAGCCAGCAGGAAACCATCCCAAGCAGAGGCAGATCAGCAGCGCAGAGATGTCCCCAGCCGATGGCCACCGGATCGGACCGGACCCCCTCCACGAGGGAAAAAATTTATGTTTTTGGTGCTAATTGGCATTGCAAATGTCACGGTGTACCCCAGGGGTCGGGAACCTTTTTGGCCGAAAGAGCCAAGAAGCAAAATATTTAAAAATGTATTTCCGTAAGAGCCATATAATATATATATATATTTTTACACTGAACACAACTAAACGTGTGCATTTTTAAGTAAGACCAACATTTCTAGAGTACAATAGGTCTCTTATTCTTTGCAATAACATTGAAGCTAACTGTGGAGGGGCGTGGCCTGTGGGCCTGCAGCGAAGCGAGGTGTTGACAGGACCGGCCTCGAAATCAGCGACAGATGCGTAGACAACCCACCTGGGCCTTGTTATCTAATCTCCTGTTGCTCTGTTATAAGCAGCAGCCAGGAGGAGAGACGGGGTTGGAGCTGGAGCCAGAACGCAAGCGAGAACGAAAGAGAAAAATACAATTACTGGAGAGCAACTGAGAGACTTATTGAAAAATAAAACAATTTTGTAACCCTGTAACAGGCTCTCATGTCAGTGCTTGGTGGTCTGAAGAACCCCCAGGAGAGCAAGCCCCACACTAACCAATAATAAATAAATACTTTCTTACCATTAACGCAACTTCTTGAACATAAAAAAGCATGAGAATGTTTTATATTTTGAATGTTATTTTTAACAGTGATTGCAAGCGGAATCATTCATTACTTATCGTGTTAAGCAATGTCAGCTCAGATTTATCCGAGAGCCAGATGCAGTCATCAAAAGAGCCACATCTGGCTCGAGAGCCATAGGTTCCCTACCCCTGGTGTACCCCTTAAAGGCCTACTGAAACCCACTACACGCAGTCTGATAGTTTATACATCAATGATGAAATATTAACATTGCGACACATGCCAATACGGCCGGGTTAATTTACTAAATTGCATGTTTGAATTTCGCACCGAAATATCCGGCTGAAACATCTCGGTATGATGACGCGATTGTCGAGGAAATTTTGTTCCAGCGTCGTTCCCAGCTATTATCTCGTCTGTTTTCATCGCGAAATTCCACAGAATTCTGGATATCTGTGTTGCTGAATCCATGGCAATTTGTTCAATGGACAATGGAGACATCAAAGAAGAAAGCCGTAGGTGGGAAGCGGTGTATTGCGGCCGCCTTTAGCAACACAAACACAGCCGGTGTTTCATTGTTTACATTCCCGAAAGATGACAGTCAAGCTTTACTATGGAACTGAGCGGTCAAGTGAACACGGTTGGATTGGACCACACACACAAAGTACAGTGTATTATGCAGCGATCATTTCGAAAGATCGTGTTTCGAAGAGGGTCCCTTGCGAAGGGCAGAGATGGGCATCGACTGGTGCTGAAGAAAGGTGGGGGGCCGACCTTCAGGTTGTACAGGTACGACCATATAATCTCACTAAAACACCAGTAACACGATAAGCATATAAGGGATTTTCCAGAATTATCCTAGTAAATGTGTCTAATAACATCTGAATCGCTCACAATACCCTCGTCTTTTTTTTTCTAGTCCTTCACTCTCACTTTCCTCATTCACAAATCTTTCATCCTCGCTCAGATTAATGGGGAAATCGTCGCTTTCTCGGTCTGAATCGCTCTGGCTGCTGGTGGCCATGATTGTAAACAATGTTCAGATGTGAGGAGCTCCACAACTCGTGACGTCACGCACATATCGTCTGCTATTTCCGGTCCAGGCAAGGCTTTTTTATTAACAACCAAAAGTTGCAAACTTTATCGTCGATGTTCTCTACTAAATCCTTTCATTAAAATATGGTAATATGTCGCGAAATGATCTAGTATGACACATAGAATGGACCTGGTATCCCTGTTTAAATAAGAAAATCTCATTTCAGTAGACCTTTAAAGGAGAACTTTATTTTTTTGGAATGTTGCCTATCGTTCACGATCATTATGAGTGACAAGTCTTTGTTTTTTTTAAGGATTTTAAAGATGATAAAGAAATATTTGCAAGATGCGGATAATGGGAGTAACCTTTGTTGCCTTCAAAGTCCTCTAAAATGATTTCAAAAAATAATTTTTTATATACACACTGCAAGTGTATATATAATGTAGTAACAGACACCTTCATAACAATATGTAATATGTACAATATACACACTGCTAGTATATATATGTATATATATATATATATATATATATATATATATGTATAATGTAGTAACAGACATGATCACAACAATATGTGAGATGTGTAATATTTACCATATTTTGGTCATTTTATGCACAGCCGGAACTAATTATTTGGCCTATTTATTTCCGTTTCCATAGCAACACACTTCTGACTTCCTGCAACACATTTGTTCCTACTCCCGGAATCAAACGCAAGTGTGTGTTTTCTTTTAGTCATGGCAGACTTGGTAATAAACGACGACGACAACAATTTTTGCACATATGAGAATTGTTAACCTTATATTTTTGAAGCCGAATATACTGAGGATGAACTGCTACTTACAGAAGTAATTATAGTGTTCATCATGATACATGCAGCACATTACTGAACACAACACAACATACACTGTCTGGCTAGCTGTGTACTAACAAAACATGAAATAATACTTTACAGACACTGTAATATAATTGTTCATGTACCCACTCAGTACGGATTGGTGTTCTATTGCAGTGTTGTGTGTTACAAACTTTGAGCTGATGTAAAAACTAGCTCATCTCTTTCCGTAGTTAGACTTTACGCCGATCTAGAAAAAGAGTTCCTCAGTGTTTGCTCTTACAAAAATAATGTTGCTACAGTTTGGTTACTACACGTGTTACACAACATAAATTAAGAATTTTTCACTGTTTTTGAATGCATTTTTAAAGTTATTTTGAGGTAGTTCAGATTGCTGCTGGATGGCGAGCCACCAATAATAACCTGATTTCTATTTGTTAGAATGTGGAAAAAAATAATAAAAAATGCTTTTGTCTTCTTGTCTCTCATAAGGAGTGTGAACAATAGGTAAAATAAAATAAAAGGTGCATTTGCCCTTTAAAGGGGGCTTATTATGCAAAACCAATTTTTCATTATTCATTGGTGGCTGTTTTTGTGTATTTGGAATCTGCACAAGTACTGAACATTTGAAATCAAACCACGGAGGCATGGTGGAGATATCTATTAAACAAACCCTCATACTTCCTCCAAACCAGCTCTTTGGAATTTACCCAATTTGTGACGTGACGTCAGTGGGTACCCAACGTTCACACAAAGTTGGGTACCAGGAGGGAACAGAAAGAGAAATAAAAGGAAGACAGAGGGGGAAATTGTGGGGACAAGAGGGAGATAAGTCAGAGAGACACAACAACAACAACAGCAAAAACAACAACAACAACAATAGAGCAACATTAGCACAAACGATATGTACAAATATGATACTAAAAGTGTAAGCAAAGAAGCAGTTAATGAAATAAATAATGATACAGAAATGACAATGAGCATTATTACACTACAAAAGGATCAATACAAATACCAATAGTAATAGCAGTATTGATAATGAACAATACTAATAATTGACCTCTATTATCAGTAATACAGTTTTTCAAATGCAACAATACATATACGGAATGATAACTAAAGATAAAATAGAATGCAGAAAGATGGAGGGGAAGAAAGAGAAGCAACCTATATTAACCTTGTAGATTGTTATAGTAACAATAGGTTAATGTTTGCACATATTAATTGTTATATATTGTATATATCATAAAATAATATAATATAATATATCAGTATATATTATATATATACACACACACACATATATATATATATATATATATATATATATATATATATATATACTGCGTGAGAAAAATGAACAATCATATTACAGTATCTGTAAAGTATTATTTAATGTTTTGTTAGTACACAGCTAGCCAGACAGTGTATGTAGTGTTGTGTACAGTAATGTGCTGCATGTATCATGATGAATAGCACAGTGACTTCTATGAGCAGCAGTTCATCCTCAGTATTTTCAGCTTCAAATATATAAGGTTAACAATTCTCATATGTCCAAAAATTGTTGTCGTTGTTGTTTATTACCAAGTCTGCCATGACAAAAAAAAAAAACACACACTCGCGTTTGATTCTGGGAGTAGGAACAAATGTGTTGCAGGAAGTCGGAAGTGTGTTGCTACGGAAACGGAAAAAATGTGCCAAATAATATATATATATATATATATATATATATATATATATATATATATATAAATGTGTAAAAATTACATATATGTTATATTTCATATGCTATTATGGTATATTTTTAGTCTACTTTATACCTGCATTATCCTTTCCATCCTTTTTAACTGAGCTACTGTGTGGAACAATTTCCCTCGTGGATCAAATAAAGTAGTATTGCTATATATATATATGTATTGATAATGAACAATATCAATAATTGACCTCTATTATCAACAATACAGTTGTTCAAATGCAACAACACATATACGGAATGATAACTAGAGATACAAGAGAATGCAGAAAGATGGAGGGGAAGAAAGAGAAGCAACCTATATTAACCTTGTAGATTGTTATAGTAACAATAGGTTAATATTTGCACATATTAATTGTTGTGTATTGTATATATTATAAATAATATAATGATATATATAAGTATATATTATATACTATATACATAAAATATGTAAATATTACATATATGTTATATTTTATATTGCTACTATTGTATATTTTTAGTCTATTTTATAACTGCATTATCCTTTCCATCCTTTGTAACTGAGCTACTGTGTGGAACAATTTCCCTCGTGGATCAAATAAAGTTTGTCTAAGTCAAAGTCTAGAATCCTGGTGTTTAGCGTTCCCAAGCACTGATTGAGTTTCACGTATTTCAATAGTGACACGGTTTAGCAAAATGAGTTGTTCAAGTTCCGAGTTTCGTCACAGAAGCAAATAAACTTAAATCCTGCGGTATTATTAAATATTTGGAGTTTTCACATGCAGTGGAACATTTTTCGTTTTTTAAGTTTTTTTATTGTTTCGCATTTTTGGCCGTGTCTCGCCTCACCTCATCCCGTATCTGTCTACGACCTGAAGACAGTGACATGTGTGCCCATATTCTTTGTGTGCATCGGAGTTAATGGAGGATGAGGTCACCGCCACCGCGGGGGGTCCACGCCTAACTGTGTGTGCGAGTATGTGTGTGTGTGTATGTGTGTGTGTGTGTGTGTGTTTGCATCCCAATGTTTTCATGTGCAGCTGCCCCTGACTTGGAGGTGTCAAGATATCATTAAGGAACAACATTGTGTGTGTGTGTGTGTGTGTGTGTGTGTGTGTGTGTGTGTGTGTGTGTGTGTGTGTGTGTGTTACTTTTCACTTTTGGCTGCAGCCTTGACGGTTTAACCCTCAATTTCAGGAAGGGACAAATCATTTATGATGCATTTTGCCAGTGTTTGTTTCTAATGATGTGCTTTCATTACGTATTTCTATTCAAGCTGTCACATGATTAAAATGTTTAATAACAGATCATTTTCAAGTTGTTACTGCCATGACTGGACATAGTTTGCAGTGCATTGGTGTCGTGCCGGATCTTGTATTTTCTAGGAATACAGAATTTGTATTCCTGCTGTAGGAGCACTTGCACTTAGAGGAAGAGTTACACCCTGTTAAATATCAGTTTTATGCATTAACAACAACAAATGTGATTTTTTGCGAACATAGTTTGACTGTCCAAGATGTTTAATAATGTAGTTTGTGATATTTCTACCTGAAAAAAATTCCTCTGATATTCTGTACATAACGTGTTGTACAAGTCAATGGTATTCATATCACTGCACCTTCTCTATTTATTGAAAAATATTATATTTTGCCGGCTTAACATTCTGTAACTGAAGACTATTAACCAGAACATGTCATAAAATAATGTAAATTTTATTTCAGCCTGCCCAAAATTCCTCAACTGATGCACTGGCATTTACTTATGTGGAAATATCACAGATTAGAATAGAATATATAGAATAGAATAGATAGTACTTTATTGATCCCTGGGGAAATTCAGCACCACAGTTCGCTCACAATAGACAATAATAATAAATAATAATATATAATATATATAACATATGTAATATATAATATATGAATAATATAAATATATTCTACATATATTTTACATTTAAGTTCAGTCAAGGAACATTTCCATTATACAGATTACATTACCAAACATCTTTGACAAAGTATGATCGTAATGCAAGCCATTTTTATTTTGTTTGTGTAGTTACACCGGACGCAGAGCATAGCATTTTTTTATTTTGAAGACAGAAGTGTGTGATTGGTTTGAGAAAAGATGTCTTGACATGTTTTGACAGACCTGAATGTTTGCAATAAAAAAGTATGTATCAACTTCCTGCCTACCGTCTTTCCTTTCCCCTAAAAGACAAGCTCCGGCAAGACACCAATGCACTGCAAACTAATTGTCCGGTCATGGGGACGGCATGGCAGGGTTGGGAGAGTGGCCGTGCCAGCAATCTGAGGGTTCCTGGTTCAATCCCCACTTCCTACCAACATCGTCATGTGCATTGTGTCCTTGAGCAAGACACTTCACCCTTGCTCCTAATGGATCATGGTTAGGGTCTTGCATGGTAGCTCCCGCCATAGTTGTGAATGTGAATGTGTGTCAAAGCACTTTGAGTACCTTGAAGGTAGAAAAGCACTGCATGTATCATGATTAATAGTATAGTGACTTCTATAAGCAGCAGTTCATCCTCAGTATGTTCAGCTTCAAATAGACAAGGTTAAGGATCCTCATTTGTCCAAAAATAGTTGTCTTCATTGTTTACTACCAAGTCTGACATGACCAAAAAAAAAATTCCGGGAGTAGGAACAAATTTGTTGCAGAAAGTCGGAAGGGCGTTGCTATGGAAACGGAAATAAATGCGCCAAATAATTACTTCTGGCTGTGCATAAAATGACTAAATTTACGGTAAATATTGCACATCTCACATATTGTTATGATCCTGTCTGTTACTACATTATATATATATATATATATATATATATATATATATATATATATATATATATGTATACATATATGTATACATATATATATAGATATATATAATATATATATATATGTATATATATATATATATATATATTATATATATATATATACACATACTTGCAGTGTGTATATACTACTTATTACATATTGTTATGAAGGTGTCTGTTATTACATATATGACATATATTTACTTACAGTGCGTTTATTGTATATATTATATATTTTTATGAAGGTTTCTGTTATATACTGTATATATATATATATATATATATATATATATATATATATATATATATATATATACTCACAGTGTGTATATTGTGCATATTGTTATGAAGATGTCTGTTACTACATTATATATATATACTTGCAGTGTGTATATAAAACATTTACCTGAGCTTTTATGCCAAAAAGCTAAATTTTCTGGAATTATTTCACCTTAACTGTAATTCCAAACACAGAAATGACGCATGCCCAACTCTCTGAACCAAGCGTGCGACATTTGCTCCAAATTGTCTTTCTTTGGACCTGATATTTTACTTTTCTTTGGCCATTTCTGCTCTCTATTTTCCCGCTTGTGGCTCATCAGTAACAAGTGAACGGAATGGCTCAAAAGTGCAATTAAAAGGAATTTATAATTACATAATTAACAGTAATTTATATAAACATGTATTTTTACAACCTTAGCCTGTCATTGCTTACTGTACTTCCAAATAATAGTGCAGTAACAGTAGCTAAGCAGGAGTATGTCATTAGAATAAGAGGAGGGCGCAAAGGGAATTGTCTTTTTTTTATTGTCAATAAATTAATAGAAAAATAATCATCACAATAAAACCAGTAATTCCGCAGGGTGCCAAAGAGCCTGGCAGGTCAGGTCACTTATTTAAAAGTGCAATTTTCTAAGCCATCTCGCAATGTTTAATATTTCTAAGTGTGCTTATGCTGCTGTGATTAGAAGTATGTGTGTGTGTGTGTGTTTAGTGTTTAGTGTGGATGCAGTGCATTGTGGGATGTGAGTGTGCGCTTAGCAAGGACAAAGTCAGAGTGTAAAAAATGCATTTAATCTGAAGATATTAGGTGGGCGTTATTTTTACTTAACTATTGCTTCTCTTTATTAAAAAGAACAATTACAGAAAGTAGTTATGGGGATTAAAGGACCTCAGAGAGAACAGGGACAGGCTGAGATTAGGGCAGAGAATATTGCAACAATAATTCAGATTCATACAGTACCTATGCCACCTCCAGAAAGACACCCCCCCCCCCCCATTCCAAAAGCTTTTGAGGCTTATCAGCTGCTAAGTCTGCCATTATCTTGATGAGAGGGATGAGACGTTATTTACAGAAGAACCAAAGAGGATTAGACTCACCTCCTGTCAATCTCCTTTTGGCCAGTGCATTGTTCTTCCATTTTGGCTTTTTCTTTTCCTCTTGTGGAATTGTAACCAACTTTTTTTTCACCATGAATTGATTAACGTGGACCCCGACTTAAACAAGTTGAAAAACCTAATGGGGTGTTACCATTTAGTGGTCAATTGCACGGAATATGTACTGTACTGTGCAATCTACTAATACAACTTTCAATCAATCAATCAATTTTTGGCAGGAGTCACCAACCTTTTTGAAACCAAGAGCTACTTCTTGGGTACTGATTAATGCGAAGGGCTACCAGTTTGATACACACTCAAATAAATTGCCAGAAATAGCCAATTTGCTCAATTTACCTTTAATGAATAAATCTATATGTACAAATATATATATATATATATATATATATATATATATATATATATATATATATATATATACTTGCAGTGTGTATATTGTACATATTACATATTGTTATGAAGGTGTCTGTTACTACATTATATATATACTTGCAGTGTGTATATTGTACATATTACATATTGTTGTGAAGGTTTCTGTTACTACATTATATATATACTTGCAGTGTGTATATAAAACATTTACCTGAGCTTTTATTCCAAAAAGCTACATTTTCTGGAATTATTTCACCTTAACTGTAATTCCAAACACAGAAGTGACGCCTCGTCCAACTCTCTGAACCAAGCGTGCAACATTTACTCCAAATTGTCTTTCTTTGGAACAGATATTTGACTTTTCTTTGGCCATTTCTGCTCGCTATTTTCCCGCTTGTGGCTCATCAGTAACGAGTGAATGGAATGGCTCAAAAGTGCAATTAAAAGGAATTTCTAGATAGATGGATAGTAGTACTTTATTGATTCCTTCAGGAGAGTTCCTTCAGGAAAATTAAAATTAAAAAAATAATTAATTAAATAATTACATCATTAACAGTAATTTATATAAACATGTATTTCTACAACCTTAGCCTGTCATTGCTTACTGTACTTCCAAATAATAGTGCTGTATATATATATATATATATATGTATATATATATATATATGTATATATATATATATATATATATATATATATATATATATATATATATATATATATATATATATATATAAATATATATATATATATGTAGGTGTGGGAAAAAAATCACAAGACTACTTCATCTCTACAGATCTGTTTCATGAGGGGTTCCCTCAATCATCAAGAGATTTTTATATATATATATATATATATCAATGGGTATTTCTGTCTGTCATTCCGTCCTTTTACGTAATGTTTTTTGTAGAGAATAAATGATGAAAAAAATACTTAATTGAACAGTTTAAGAGAGGAGAAAACAGGAAAAAAATGAAAATTAAATTTTGAAACATAGTTTATCTTCAATTTCGAGTCTTTAAAATTCAAAATTCAGGCGAAAAAAAGAAGCGAAAAACTAGCTAATTTGAATCTTTTAGAAAAAAATTTAAAACATAAGGGGACCTGTTACTGATCGTTTCCTTTGAGACTTTGGTCCCAGCTTTCTTCAGGTCGTTTCAGGGTTGGGTTGCTGTTCTTGGGATTGTACTCATCCTTCTTCTTCATCCTCATCCCACCACACCACCTTCTCTCATTCCTCCTCTGGATCATCCAGATCAGGGGTGTCAAACTCAAATACAGAGTGGGCCAAAATTTTATTTGATATGCCATTGATATTTTTTAAATTATTACTATTATTATTTGAAACAGGATTTTGCATGTCACTATAAATATAAGCCTTGCTTGTTCAGTATTTAATGCAAAACTTGTTTGGGTCCCTAATAAAAGGTTAATTTGTTCATGGATTGAATCTGTTCTCATGAACGTGTGCCCTTTTCTCCAGATATTTTATCACAATCTCGGGTGGGCCCCATTCTGCGTTTGCACATTGGGCAAGAGCCGTGTACAGCGTCCAGTTTTTATTTTGACCTCCACAGTTATCTGCCCAAAAGAGTATGCAAGGGGAAGAATCAAGAACGTCCTGGGCCAATCTTCCAAATATCCCCTCCTGCCATAATATCACATAATCAGGTTGACCGTCGGCCCCCATTCGTGCAAATGTCTCATTAAAGACAATAAGTGACTGACAAAGAAGCTCCGATTGGTCCCTTGAGATGCTAGGTTTTTCTGTTGTTTCTACGCAGTTATGTGGTAGTTGCTAGGTCCTGCCATGCGCGTAACAGCTTACTTACGGAACAAATTACAATATCGCATACACTAATGTAAAGCATATCACCTATTCATCCATCCATCTTCTTCCGCTTATCTGAGGTCGGGTCGCGGGGGCAACAGCCTAAGCAGGGAAGCCCAGACTTCCCTCTCCCAGGCCACTTCGTCTAGCTCAGGGGTGTCAAACTCAAATACAGAGTGGGCCAAAATTTAAAACTGAACAAAGCCGCGGGCCAAAGTTGAACAAATTAACCTTTTAATAGGGACCCAAACAAGTTTTGCATTGAATATTGAACAAGCAAGGCTTATATAACTTTATAGCGACATGTACAATCGAGTTTTAAATAATAATAATAATAATAATAATAATGATAATAATTAAAAAATATCAATGGCATATCAAATAAAATTTTGATAAAAATTGAATGCCTCTTTTTTATTTGCAGCCTTCTGAGGTAAATATCAAAATAAACTTTTTCTACAGGCTAATAATACATTTGAAAATAAAATAACGATAATGAATGAATCATAAATTCAAGCATTGAAGTAGCAAGAGAAAGTGCACGAGTAAACCGTTAATTATTGCTGAGGGTGGTATACTTTAACGTCCAGGAAGAGTTAGTGCTGCAATGGGTTCTGGGTATTTGTTCTGTTGTGTTTATGTTGTGTTACGGTGCGGATGTTCTCTTGAAATGTGTTTGTTATTCTTGTTTGGTGTGGGTTCACAGTGTGGTGCATATTTGTAACAGTGTTAAAGTTGTTTGTACGACCACCCTCAGTGTGACCTGTATGGCTGTTGAAAAAGTGTGATTTGCATTCACTTGTGTGCGCTTGTGTGTGTGTGTGTGTGTGTGTGTGTGAGTGTGTGTGTGTGTGTGTGTGTGTGTGTGTGTGTGTGTGTGTGTGTGTGTGTGTGTGTGTGTGTGTGTGTGTGTGTGTGTGTGTGTGTGTGTAAAAGCTGTGTATATTATGTGACTGGGTTGGCACGCTATTTCTATGTAGGAAAAGCGGACGTGACGACAGGTTGTAGAGGACGCTAAAGGCAGTGCCGTTAAGGCACACCCCTAATATTGTCGTCCAGGTGGAAATCAGGAGAAATTCGCAAGAATGGTTGCCTCGGGAGATTTTCGGGAGGGGCACTGAAATTTGGGAGTCCGGGAAAATCGGGAGGGTTGGCAAGTATGAGTATTACCGGTGAATGCGGTGTTACAGGGCCACTGCCGCTGTATAATACTGGCGGGTCAGCTCTAATGTTAATTTCATATTGCCTCAAGGGCCAAATGAAATTACACGGCGGGCCAAATTTGGTCCGCGGGCCAGAGTTTGACACCCATGGTCTAGCTCTTCCTGGGGGATCCCGAGGTGTTCCCAGGCCAGCCGGGAGACATAGTCTTCCCAACGTGTCCTGGGTCTTCCCTGTGGCCTCCGATCGGTTGGACGTCCCCTAAACACCTCCCTAGGGAGGCGGATTCAGGAGGAACAGTGTGGTTTTCGCCCTGGTCGTGAAACTGTGGACCAGCTCTATACTCCCGGCAGAGTTCTTGAGGGTGCATGGGAGTTTGCCCAACCAGTCTACATGTGCCTTGTGGACTTGGAGAAGGCCTTCGACCGTGTCCCTCGGGAAGTCCTGTGGTGAGTGCTCAGAGAGTATGAGGTATCGGACTGTCTTATTGTGGCGGTCCGCTCTCTGTATGATCAGTGCCAGAGCTTGGTCCGCATTGCCGGCAGTAAGTCGAACACGTTCCCAGTGAGGGTTGGACTCCGCCAAGGCTGCCCTTTGTCACCAATTCTGTTCATAACTTTTATGGACAGAATTTCTAGGCGCATTCAAGGCGTTGAGGGGTTCTGGTTTGGTGACCGCAGGATTAAGTCTTTTGCATATCACCTAGGACAGGGGTAGGGAACCTATGGCTCTAGAGCCAGATGTGGCTCTTTTGATGACTACATATGGCTCTCAGATAATTATATTTATATAGCGCTTTTCTCTAGTGACTCAAAGCGCTTTACAAAGTGACACCCAATATCTAAGTTGCATTTAAACCAGTGTGGGTGGCACTGGGGGCAGGTGTGTAAAGTGTCTTGCCCAAGGACACAACGGCAGTGACTAGGATGGCAGAAGCGGGAATCGAACCTGGAACCCCTCAGGTTGCTAGCACGGCCACTCTCCTAACCGAGCTATGCCGAGTAACCGTGTGATACTCTTCCATATCAGTAGGTGGCAGTCGGTAGCTAATTGCTTTGTAGATGTGGGAAACAGCGGAAGGCAGGGTGCAGGTAAAAAGTTGTCTAATGCTTAAACCAGGGGCGGGGAACCTATGGCTCTAGAGCCAGATGACTGCACCTGGCTCTCAGATAAATCTTAGCTG
This sequence comes from Nerophis ophidion, assembly GCF_033978795.1. NCBI lineage: Eukaryota > Metazoa > Chordata > Actinopteri > Syngnathiformes > Syngnathidae > Nerophis > Nerophis ophidion. The sequence goes on along the minus strand of NC_084627.1, from coordinate 42,538,853 downwards.
ACATTGCTTAACACGATAAGTAATGAATAATTCCGCTGGTAATCACAGTTTCAAAAATAACGTTCAAATCATAAAACATTCTCATGCATTTTAATCCAACCATCCGTTTTTCTACCGCACCTGTTCACGATGTCGCATTAATGGTAAGAAGTATTATATTTATTATTGGTTAACTTTTAGAATAACAATGTTGTTAAAAAGAATAATCAATCAATCAATCAATCAATCAATGTTTATTTATATAGCCCTAAATCACAAATGTATCAAAGGACTGCACAAATCATTACGACTACAACATCCTCGGAAGAACCCACAAAAGGGCAAGGAAAACTCACACCCAGTGGGCAGGGAGAATTCACATCCAGTGGGACGCCAGTGACAATGCTGACTATGAGAAACCTTGGAGAGGACCTCAGATGTGGGCACCCCCCCTCTTCTAGGGGACCAAAAGCAATGGATGTCGAGCGGGTCTAACATGATACTGTGAAAGTTCAATCCACAGTGGCTCCAACACAGCCGCGAGAGTTCAGTTCAAGCGGATCCAAGACAGCAGCCAGAGTCCCGTCCACAGGAAACCATCTCAAGCGGAGGCGGATAAGAGACTTATTATACTACTTAAAAATGCACAAATTTAGTTGTATTCAGTGTTGAAAAATGTTACATGGCTCCTACGGAAATAAATTTTCAAATATTTGGCTTTCATGGCTCTCTCAGCCAAAAAGGTTCCCGACCCCTGACCTAGGAACTCCAAAATTATTATCAGCTCAGTTTTGACCAACATTGAGTTACTGGGTTTTGCCTTTGGACGGGAGAGCTGGATAGGACAGAAAAATAACAATAACCTTTTATTTTTTGTGTGTGTTTTTTTTTCTATTTGCACACACTGGGCCGTTGGTTTGGTGACCCGTGCTCTGTACCGAAGGACTCAATTCATCGAAACCCAACGTAGACAAGTTGATAAGTGAGGATTGTGAGGAAGTAACATCCCAATAAAGCGTCCATGTGTTGAGTCTGAGCGGCCGCGAGGTCAAGTCTCTGAGCGGCGTGATAAGTGTTGTGACGGAACAAACACTCTCGTAGTCTGAGAGTAAATCGACCTCTGAGTCCGAGCGCTAACTAGAGTGACTAGTCATCCTGTCAGCCCTGCTGATTGGCTCATTTAAATACCGCTCAGGTGTAATTGGCTGGCAAATTAAACTGTCATTATTGGACAAGCAGGGCAGGGAGAACATGGCGGGGGAGTGACAGGACAAAATGACCGTTGTATTCCCCCGGGAGAAGAAGAGAAGGGAACACACGCTCCGAGAAGACATCACTCAGGCTGGTTGTGACACCGTTTTAAAACCTGCTGGTCACGTTCCAGCAGCAAATCACTCACAGGTTCTGTTACGACTCGGAGTAAGGAGAGGACCCAGATGCAGAGAAAAAGTTAAAAAAAAAATAAAGCTTTTATTTTGAAACTACTTTTTACCTCCAATGCAAAAAGTTTTTCACAGGAATAATCAATACGCGGAAAAATAATTCCGAGAATAAACATTTAACTTAAAATCACTCCACAAAAATAAGGAGGGATACTAATCTGAGGACCATCCATCCATCCATCCATCCGTCTTCTTCCGCTTATCCGAGGTCGGGTCGCGGGGGCAACAGCCTAAGCAGGGAAACCCAGACTTCCCTTTCCCCAGCCACTTCGTCTAGCTCTTCCCGGGGGATCCGGAGGCGTTCCCAGGCCAGCCGGGAGACATAGTCTTCCCAACGTGTCCTGGGTCTTCCCCGTGGCCTCCTACCGGTTGGACGTGCCCTAAACACCTCCCTAGGGAGGCGTTCGGGTGGCATCCTGACCAGATGCCCGAACCACCTCATCTGGCTCCTCTCGATGTGGAGGAGCAGTGGCTTTACTTTGAGTTCCTCCCGGATGGCAGAGCTTCTCACCCTATCTCTAAGGGAGAGCCCCGCCACATGGGGGAGGAAACTCATTTCGGCCGCTTGTACCCGTGATCTTATCCTTTCGGTCATGACCCAAAGCTCATGACCATAGGTGAGGATGGGAACGTAGATCGACCGGTAAATTGAGAGCTTTGCCTTCCGGCTCAGCTCCTTCTTCACCACAACGGATCGGTACAACGTCCGCATTACTGAAGACGCCGCACCGATCCGCCTGTCGATCTCACGGTCCACTCTCCCCCAACTCGTGAACAAGACTCCTAGGTACTTGAACTCCTCCACTTGGGGCAGGGTCTCCCCCCCAACCCGGAGATGGCACTCCACCATTTTCCGGGCGAGAACCATGGACTCGGACTTGGAGGTGCTGATTTTCATTCCGGTCGCTTCACACTCGGCTGCAAACCGATCCAGTGAGAGCTGAAGATCCCGGTCAGATGAAGCCATCAGGACCACATCATCTGCAAACAGCAGATGATGTGGTCCTTTTAACAAAAAAAGAATATTAATAAGAATAAACGAAAAGCGCTCCAACAGGAGGAAAAAACACAGAAACGACCTATATATAAACACTAACTATAAATAACAAAAAAATCACTCAATCAATGAGGCAATAAATTCGAAATTCGGAAAAACAAAAAATCACCAATTAGGAAGACGAATGATAACCGAGGACGCTCAAAGGAGGAAAAAGTAAACTCAAAATTACAGCAAAAACTAGGATAACTAGGAAAACAGGAACAAGACATGGACATGGACATGGACGCTAGAAAGGCACGATAGACGAGACGATCTGGCAAAGGACAAACCAAACGGAGAAGTGGGTTTGAATAGGATGTGGGAGTGATGGGGAACAGGTGGAAACAATCAGGAATCACGGATGACGTCAGACTGGTGACACAAGAGGAAGGACCCATGGACTGAAACAAGAGGGTAGCTTTTCAAAATAAAACACGTAAATCACAAGACCGAAAAACCAAGAGAAGACTGTGACAGGTGCACACACACACACACACACACACACACACACACACACACACACACACACACACACACACACACACACACACACACACACACACACTATATTGACAAAAGAATTTGGCCACCTGCTTTTACTCACATATGAACTTGAAGTGCCATCCCACGGAATTGTCCAAAAGTTTTTAGTATCCTGGAGCATTCAAAGTTCAATCAATCAATCAATCAATCAAAGTTGACTTATATAGCCCTAAATCACCAGTGTCTCAAAGGGCTGTACAAGCCACAACTACATCCTCGGCTCAGATCCCACATCAGGGCAAGGAAAAACTCAACACAATGGGTTGCACCGGTCGCCCAGGGGGACGTCGAGTTGATCTAGCATAATAGTGTGAGAGTCCAGTCCTTAGTGGATCTAACATAATAGTGTGAGAGTCCAGTCCTTAGTGGATCTAACATAATAGTGTGAGTCCAGTCCATAGTGGATCTAACATAATAGTGTGAGTCCAGTCCAGAGTGGATCCAACATAATAGTGTGAGTCCAGTCCATAGTGGATCTAACATAATAGTATGAGAGTCCAGTCCATAGTGGATCTAACGTAATAGTTTGAGTCCAGTCCATAGTGGATCTAACATAATAGTGTTGGAGTCCAGTCCATAGTGGATCCAACATAATAGTGTTGGAGTCAAGTCCATAGTGGATCTAACATAATAGTGTGAGAGTCCAGTCCATAGTGGATCTAACATAATAGTATGAGAGTCCAGTCCATAGTGGATCTAACATAATAGTGTGAGAGTCCAGTCCATAGTGGATCTAACATAATAGTATGGTAGTCCAGTCCATAGTTGATCTAACATAATAGTATGAGAGTCCAGTCCATAGTGGATCTAACATAATAGTGTGAGAGTCCAGTCCATAGTGGATCTAACATAATAGTGTGAGAGTCCAGTCCATAGTGGATCTAACATAATAGTATGGTAGTCCAGTCCATAGTGGATCTAACATAATAGTATGAGAGTCCAGTCCATAGTGGATCTAACATAATAGTGTGAGAGTCCAGTCCATAGTGGATCTAACATAATAGTATGGTAGTCCAGTCCATAGTTGATCTAACATAATAGTATGAGAGTCCAGTCCATAGTGGATCTAACATAATAGTGTGAGAGCCCAGTCCATAGTAGATCTAACATAATAGTGTGAGAGTCCAGTCCATAGTGAATCTAACATAATAGTGAGAGTCCAGTTCATAGTGGATCTAACATAATAGTGTGAGAGTCCAGTCCATAGTGGATCTAACATAATAGTGAGAGTCCAGTTCATAGTGGATCTAACATAATAGTGTGAGAGTCCAGTTCATAGTGGATCTAACATAATAGTGTGAGAGTCCAGTCCATAGTGGATCTAACATAATAGTGAGAGTCCAGTTCATAGTGGATCTAACATAATAGTGTGAGAGTCCAGTCCATAGTGGATCTAACATAATAGTGAGAGTCCAGTTCATAGTGAATCCAACATAATAGTGTGAAAGTCCAGTCCATAGTGAATCTAACATAATAGTGAGAGTCCAGTTCATAGTGGATCTAACATAATAGTGTGAGAGTCCAGTCCATAGTGGATCCAACATAATAGTGAGAGTCCAGTCCATAGTGGATCTAACATAATAGTGTAAGAGTCCAGTCCATAGTGGATCTAACATAATAGTGAGAGTCCAGTTCATAGTGGATCCAACATAATAGTGTGAGAGTCCAGTCCATAGTGAATCTAACATAATAGTGAGAGTCCAGTCCATAGTGGATCTAACATAATACTGTGAGAGTCCAGTCCATAGTGAATCTAACATAATAGTGAGAGTCCAGTTCATAGTGGATCTAGCATAATAGTGTGAGAGTCCAGTCCATAGTGGATCTAACATAATAGTGAGAGTCCAGTTCATAGTGGATCTAGCATAATAGTGTGAGAGTCCAATCCATAGTGGATCTAACATAATAGTTAGAAAACAATTGTCCAGGAATGCACTGACCTGATAACTGAACAACGTTTTCATTTGACCATTTGTGTTTAGCTACTGATCATATGTGGTCAAAATTATTGGAGTGATTAATCAGCATTTGTACATGATAAATGCAATATGTTTGTGATTAATTACACATGTGAACTTGGACAACCCAATTATAAAACACTTGGTGTCAATTCTTATCGATCAGTCATTATGGAGTCATACTAATTAGATTGCTGTCATTTCTTTTCTGTATTTAGACGTTTTCCATGTGCTTCAAACAAGACTTTGTGTGACTATTGAGGTGATTGACATTCCAGATTGTACGACCACAGGGTCCTTTTTTCTTTAGAGCCACGGCTCCGGTGCCGCATGCGGCTCTTTGGTCACTCTGATGTGGCTCGGCTGCATAATCAACGACCCACCCGATTATTTCGGGAGTTTGGTGCCTCTCCCAGGAATCACCTGGGGACAACATTCTCCGGTCTACACCCGGTCTACAATATTGAGTGCGTGCCGTGTGGGCAATTCTCTTAACTTCCTCTTTAACATGTCGTCGCGCCCGCTTTTACACAATGCTCTCTGCTTATCGGCCGGTCGCATGCTATACGCAGCTCTTGTCAACTCACACACACACTTGCAAGGCATACTTGTTCAACAGCCATACAGGTTACAATGATGGTTGTAATATAAACAACTTTAACACTCTTACTAACATGCACCACACTGTGAACCCCCACCAAACAAGAATGACAAACACATTTCGGGAGAACATCCTCACTATAACACGACATAAACACCACAGTACAAATACCCAGAATCCCATGCGTCCCTGACTCTTACTGGCTATTATACACACCCGCTAGCACCAAACCCGCCACCTCAACTGACGCACGGAAGGGGGGTGGGCCGGGGCCCGACGCACGTCCAGGGTCACCACCGCACCCGCCGCACCGACACCCCGCCTCGCCCGCCTTCCCCGCGGCCGGCGACACGCGCCCGGCACCGGCGGTACGGCCGACCCCCGGTTAGGGGAGACCGACGCACGGGCGGTAGAGCGACCGAGGCCACCGGCGCGGACGCGCCGCACGCAACCGCGGATCCGAACGGGCGGCGGGGCGACGGCTCCCCCAGCCGCGGCACGTGCCCAGCCCCCGCTTTGCACCCCAGCCCGACCGACCCAGCCCTTAGAGCCAATCCTTGTCCCGAAGTTACGGATCTGTCTTTGCCGACTTCCCTTATCCGCCTTGTTCTAACATGCCAGAGGTATACAGTGTGTTATTTCATCTAAATTTCAAAGGAGTTTTGCGGCTCCCATTGTTTTCTTTATTTTGTGAAACGGGTCAAAGTGAAACGGGCTTCACGGTGGCAGAGGGGTATGTGCGTCTGCCTCACAATACGAAGTTCCTGCAGTCCTGGGTTCAAATCCAGGCTCGGGATCTTTCTGTGTGGAGTTTGCATGTTCTCCCCGTGAATGCGTGGGTTCCCTCCGGGTACTCCGGCTTCCTCCCACTTCCAAAGACATGCACCTGGGGATAGGTTGATTGGCAACACTAAATTGGCCCTAGTGTGTGAATGTGAGTGTGAATGTTGTCTGTCTATCTGTGTTGGCCCTGCGATGAGGTGGTGACTTGTCCAGGGTGTACCCCGCCTTCCGCCCGTTTGTGGCTGAGATAGGCGCCAGCGCCCCCCGCGACCCCAAAAGGGAATAAGCGGTAGAAAATGGATGGATGGATGGATGGGTCAAAATGGCTCTTTGAGTGGTGAAGGTTGCCGACCCCTGCTTTAGAGGATCTACTATAATTAACCAATAATAAATGGACTTCCCAAATCTTTGCACTACAGTGCCTGCTGCTTTGCGGGAATATTATTTATAACCCGGTATGTATATTTTTTATAGTCCAATCTCAGGTCTTTTTTTTTTGTCCTATTTCTTTGAGACATTTTTGGACTAATTAAACAATCAATTTCTCTTGTCCACTCAACATTGTGACATGGCTGGGTAATAAAACTGATGGATAGACGGTGACCAGACCTTCCCCAGGTGAACCCTGACCTCCCACTGTGCACGTGTGTTTGGGTGTGTGTGTGTGTGTGTGTGTGTGTGTGTGTGTGTGTGTGTGTGTGAGTGACTTAAGCCCATCTGTGTGGGCCGTTAAGAGCCTCTTTCTATCTGCCCTTTTATTCTGACCCACGTCCTCTACGGTCAACACTGAGAGCCCTCAGGCCTTGGGGAGCGTGTCTCTTGTTCTTTCTATGACTCTGTGTGTGTGTGTGTGTGAGTGTGTGTGTGTGTGTGTGTGTGTGTGTGTGTCAGCACAAGTCGGGGTGAGTCCTTAGGAGAGCGCAGACAGACACAGGCGCATGCAATGTTTCATGATCTCATCAATGCATGAATGGATTGTGAATCTGGGGGTAAGGACGGCTGCGTGGCCCCTGGCCACTACTTACTGAATCAGATATGTGAAATCTGATATAAGCTCCAATTTTAAATGCATTTGTAATGCAATATAGCGACAAGCTTGATGCTAAGGTCAGGTGCAGAAGTTGGGCTGTCAAAAGATCATCTTTATTTAGTGACAAGTCTTTAAATCTGAGCTCTATTTTGCAGGGAGTTAGAATGTTTATTATGGAAATTATAATGATTAATCCTGCTAAATCAGGGGTGTTCAAAGTTTTTCCACTGAGGGCCGCACACTGAAAATTCAAAGCAAGCGGGGGCCATTTTTAAAAAAAAACAATCCAATGTATGTATAAAAATTATACACTTAGGCCTCGACTCAGGTTTGATCCCATGGACCCTAAAGGGTTTTGGTAAAAATAAAATGTCATTATTCAATATTATTATTTTATTATTATTCAAGTTTTAAATCTTTGGATCAACATTAGGTCTATCTGTCAATATGACGTTTTTTAAAGATTTAAGTTGTATGCTCTTTTTGTCACAGAAAACCATGTCTTTTTTTATAAAAAAACACAAAATATGCAATAGTTTCACCCAATAAAATTTTTAAGAAGAATATTTGAGATTATATAATAATTGGAGCAGTAAAACTTATAACACCATTGATTTTAACTCACTATTGATTGATTGATTGATTATTTTTTTGTGCAATGACACTTAAAAACAAAACACACTGATCCAAAGGGTCCTACTCATTAAAGTGTTAAAAAATAAATATGTATATATATATTTTTTTTGTGTTTACTTTTAACACAATGGTCTCGAGATCAACTTCAGATCTATTCGTCAATTATAATTTTTTTTGTGGTTTATGTTTTTTGTTTGTTCAATTTAGGCCTTTCTTTCCAAAAAAATAAAAGAACAGCTCAGTTTTTTATATGGCAAACACAAAATATGCAACATTTGCCCCCAAAAATATCTCAAAGTGGAATATTTAATGAGACATAATTGGAGCCTCGAATTGGTCAATAATTCATAATTGATTTTGATTCACTGTTTTTTTTTTTTCAAGAAAGAAACAGCCTGCATGGCAGCTTTGTGTTATTAGAGTAAACATTGCAACATTTTCTTGTTAGATTTCACCTGTTTGCTCTTATATACCACTTTTTATGTTTTTAATTTTTTTTCCATAGTATTTTTAAAATGCGCCATGGGGCTGTTAAAAAATAACTAAAAAACTTGTTGGAAGCTGGAAGCAGGGGTGTATATTGTAGCTTGGAAGAGTTAGTGCTGCATGGAATTCTGGGTATTTGTTATGTTGTGTTTATGTTGTGTTACGGTGCGGATGTTCTCCCAAAATGTGTTTGTTATTCTTCTTTGGTGTGGGTTCACAGTGTGGCACATATTTGTAAAATGTTAAAGTTTTTTTTACGGCCAACCTTAGTGTGACCTGTGTAGCTGTTGATCAAATATGTTTTGCAATAGCACACGTACGTCCTCAATAGCCAGATACAACATATAACTGGGCTTGCACGCTGTTTGTACAGGATGTAGGTGGCGCTAAAGACACTGCCATCATGGCACCCCCTGCATGTTGTTGGTTGGGAGAAAATCGACAGGAATTCTAGAGAATGGATGCCCTGAAATTCAGGTGTCTCCCGGGAAAATTGGGAGCGTTGGCAAGTATGCGTTCATGTTAAACTCGCGGGCCGCATGTTTGAGACCCCTGCTCCAGAAGGTCATAAACAGTTGGCTCTATCAACACACTTTGTGGAAATGGAACCTACAGCAAAGAATGTAGGATAGCTGCTTTTACTGTAAAAGCCCACAAGCAGTAAAGTTGTCACCTTGAGTAAATAGTACATAAAAAGAGAACACAATGATTTGCAAGTCTTGCTCAATTTATATTCATTTGAATAGTGTGAAGACTCTTCTTCGGCATTGTAATGCCGGTGTGGTTTTCCCGTGGATGCGTCGAAGCAGAACACAGCATAGGTAAGATAAAGGGTATTTAATAACAAAAGTCTATGAACAAAAATACTGGTGTAAAGAGAAAAAGTAAACAAAAGACGCTAGCGTGAAAGCTAGGATAAAACAAGGAAAACTAGAACTTGGTACGAGGACACAAAAGAGTAAACAAAACATTTAGCATGAAAGCTAGACAATAAAGTGGCTTGGCGTGAGAGCTAGCGAGAAAATACATACGAATGATGAGAGTCGTCACTGATGCGCGTGGGCAAATTAGGATCCGAGAATGAGTAAACAGAAAAGGTGAGCTTAAATAGGAGGGTGAAAATTAGTAGCAGGTGTGCGGGGCGAGACTAACAGGTGGACTGATGTGTAACCATAGTGATGGGCAAAAACAGGAAATAAACGGGTCAGACTGAGAATGAAAAAACAAACACGTGAAGATCTGAGCAGCAGATCGCAACAGTATTCCCCCCCAACAAAAGACAGATCCCAGATGCCCCCAAAAAACTGCAATAAAGAGAACCCCCTCCCAAAACCAGAAAGTTCACAAATGAAGGGAGGGCGGAGGGAGTCCACGGTGGAGGGTCGCCAGATCGCATGTCCCCGAATCCACCGAGGACACATCATGTGGCGGCGGCGGGTGGAACGCTGCTGCCGAAAAAGTTTTGGCGGGCGACCTCGAAAAGGCCACATTAGTGGCCGCTTCGCAGGATGAGGTGCCCGGCGAGGCGGACGACCCGGGCACGGCCACATCCGTGGCCGACATGGAGGAGGGAGTATCTGGCGAGGAGGATGACCTCGCAGAGGCCACGCCCGTGGTCGACGTGGTGGACGACGCCTCAGCACCGAAATCCCAGCAGGCTTGGAAGCAGCAGACGAGGGTGCGGGGACTGCAGCCAAAGCAGGCCCGAGTGCAGCTGGCGAGGATGATGCGGGTGCTGCAGCCGCAGGAGTCGTCGGAGGCGGCCTGGGAGCCGCAGGAGTCGTCGGAGGCGGCCTGGGAGCCGCAGGAGTCGTCGGAGGCGGCCTGGGAGCCGCAGGAGTCGTCGGAGGCGGCCTGGGAGCCGCAGGAGTCGTCGGAGGCGGCCTGGGAGCCGCAGGAGTCGTCGGAGGCGGCCTGGGAGCCGCAGGAGTCGTCGGAGGCGGCCTGGGAGCCGCAGGAGTCGTCGTCGTCGACGCTGGTGTGGGCTCCGTCGTCGTCGTCGACGCTGGTGTGGGCTCCGTCGTCGTCGTCGACGCTGGTGTGGGCTCCAGCCCCGTCGTCGACGCTGGTGTGGGCTCCAGCCCCGTCGTCGACGCTGGTGTGGGCTCCAGCCCCGTCGTCGACGCTGGTGTGGGCTCCAGCCCCGTCGTCGACGCTGGTGTGGGCTCCAGCCCCGTCGTCGACGCTGGTGTGGGCTCCAGCCCCGTCGTCGACGGTGCTTGGCGGCGCGGAGCTGGCACCGGTGCTTGTCGTGGTGCTGGTACCGGAGTGGGCTCCAGCCTTGGAGTTTGTGCTGGCGTGAGAACCAGTTTAGAGTCTGAAACTGGCGTGAGAACAAGGCTAGAAACATTTTCTGGTGTGAGAACCAGACTGGGAGCAGGTGTCGGCTTCAGCCGAGGAGCAGGTGTCGGCTTCAGCCGAGGAGCAGGTGTCGGCTTCAGCCGAGGAGCAGGAGTCGGCTTCAGCCGAGGAGCAGGAGTCGGCTTCAGCCGAGGAGCAGGAGTCGGCTTCAGCCGAGGAGCAGGAGTCGGCTTCAGCCGAGGAGCAGGAGTCGGCTTCAGCCGAGGAGCAGGCACAGGGGTCTGCCGAGGAGAACTAGGGGACTGGCTGTGAGCAGGACTAGGACTATGATGAGTGATAAGACAAACACTAGGACTCGGGCAAGGACTTGAGAGAGGACCAGGACTTACAATCACACTAGTGCTTTGAGAAGGGCTTGGGCAACGACCAGGACTTACAGTCATACCAGGGCTTGGGCAAGAACTAGGACAAATGGTCAAACTAGGGCTTGGGCAAGGACTGGGACTAACAATCAAACTGGTGCTCGGGCAAGGACTAGGACAAAGACTAGGACTTACAGTAACACTGGGGCTCGGACAAGAACTTGGGTAAGGACTAGGGTTCGGACTAAGACCACGAGGGGAATCAGTACTAATATTACAAAGGCAAGAAACAAGACTCGGGACCGGACTCGAAACAGGACTCGGACTACGGATCAGTCTACGAGTGGAACTAGGACTACGACGACTACGAGAAAGACTAGGACTACAACTAGAATCAGAACGGAAACTCGGACCAGGACTTGGACTACGACTCAGTCTACAAGTCGGTCTACGAGTAGGACTAGAGCATGGGCTACGAAGAAGGCTGGGACTCGAACTCTGAGAGAGACTGTGACTAAAACTAGAACTAGGGCACAGACGGAACACAGGTGGAGGAGGTCTAAGAGGGCGTGACTTGACCGGGGAGAACACAGGTGGAGGAGGTCTACTAGGAGGAGCTAAGCGTTTAGCGGGCCGAAAAACAGGTAAAGGTGGCCTACATGGAGGTTTTTGTTTAGCAGTTTTAAGAACAGGTAGCGTCTGCCCTACCTCCGCAACACAGCTATAGGCCATAGCCCCCCCCTCCAGACGGGAATCCCAGACCCGTTCCCTGTGGTCAGGGACTGACCATAAGGGAGGGTGGTGGGAGGTTTGGAGGCGGGCAGACCCCTCCCCTCTATATTGTCCAGAGTGTCCCTTTGAAAAGGGAGAAAAAACCTTGGACTTGGGCAGAGAATGAGGTTTAAACGGTGGGTTAGAAGAAAAACTAGGTGACTGAGGTTGACTAGAATAATAAGAAAAAATATCCTGATACTTTTGTATATTATTATTAATGTTATTGTCATTTGAAAATGGCTGAGAAAACGAATCTTCCCCCAAAAATTCCTTGTTGATGACGTCATCATCGGAGGACGGGCTTGCGTTACCGGGGGGCGTCGACGAAATGACGTCATCTGCGCGGGACACAAGTTGGGAATTTGCCCAGTCGGTAAAACTGTTAGCAAAGTGTGTTATTGGGTCCCCAAACAATGGTGTAGGGGTTTTGTGTGCTGACTGTAGGTTGCTGTGTTCGTGAGGAGGGAGACATGGAGTGGGCAAGTCACTGTCGCCCGACGAAGCCATCCTTCGCGGCTTCCGCCTACGCGGACGAGCGCGAGCGCTGCGGGAGGGAAACTCACCGCTCCCGGAAGCATCGATCGGAACCAGTTTTCCTTCCAGGTCCCACATCATGCTTTCGTCTGGATTGCATCGGAGAGTTTCAGCCTCCATCGCTCGGAATACCCTCCATGTGCCTTCGTCGAAGGTCTCCTCGTGGTTGCCAGACGCGGAAAAACTTTTTAATGCTCGGATCCTACTGTGAAGACTCTTCTTCGGCATTGTAATGCCGGTGTGGTTTTCCCGTGGATGCGTCGAAGCAGAACACAGCATAGGTAAGATAAAGGGTATTTAATAACAAAAGTCTATGAACAAAAATACTGGTGTAAAGAGAAAAAGTAAACAAAAGACGCTAGCGTGAAAGCTAGGATAAAACAAGGAAAACTAGAACTTGGTACGAGGACACAAAAGAGTAAACAAAACATTTAGCATGAAAGCTAGACAATAAAGTGGCTTGGCGTGAGAGCTAGCGAGAAAATACATACGAATGATGAGAGTCCTCACTGATGCGCGTGGGCAAATTAGGATCCGAGAATGAGTAAACAGAAAAGGTGAGCTTAAATAGGAGGGTGAAAATTAGTAGCAGGTGTGCGGGGCGAGACTAACAGGTGGACTGATGTGTAACCATAGTGATGGGCAAAAACAGGAAATAAACGGGTCAGACTGAGAATGAAAAAACAAACACGTGAAGATCTGAGCAGCAGATCGCAACAAATAGAATGCAAAGACAAGATATTTCATGTTCACACTGAGATACAAACATTTTTTGTGAAATAATCATGAACTTAGATGGTGAAATCCCTAAATTCCATGCAATAGCTGCTTGAGAAATGTTGTTCTTATACAATTTGCTCGGGCATTTGTTGACAAAGTGGTGACCCTCGCCCTGTCCTTGTTTGTGAATGAGTGAGCGTTTCACGGAAGCTGCTTTTATAGCCAATCATGGCACCCACCTGTTCCCAATTAGACTGTTCACCTGTGGGATGTTCCAAATAAAACTTGGATGAGCGTTCCTCAACTTTCTCATTCTTTTTTGCCACTTGTGCCAGCTTTTTTTAAACATGTTGCAGGCATCACATTCCAAATGAGCTGATATTTGCAAAAAAATAAAAGTTTACCAGTTTGAACGTTAAATATATTGTCTTTGCAGTCTATTCAATTGAATATAATTTAAAAAGGATTTGCAAATCATTGTATTCCCTTTTTATTTACCATTTACACAAAGTGACAACTTCACTGCTTTTGGCTTTTTGTAGATAACACGGCAATGCAGGTATTAAACATATTTATGTAAATGTATTAATTATTATTAAAAGTCTAATAATATGGCGTGTGATAAGAAGAAAATTACCTCATTTTTTGATAGGGTGATAGAATAGAAAGTACTTTATTGATCCCTGCGAGAAATTCAGCACCACAGTTCGCTCACAATAGACAATAAACACTTAGGTATTTTTTAACATGTGAATAATATAAATACAGTCTACTATACAGCATTATTCACATGTGAATAATATAAATAATATAAATACAGTCTACTATACAGCATTATTCACATGTGAATACTATAAATACAGTCTATTATACAGCATTATTCACAAGTGAATAATATAAATACAGTCTATTATATAGAATTATTCACATGTGAATAATATAAATACAGTTTATTATACAGCATTATTCATATGTGAATAATATAAATACAGTCTATTATACAGCATTATTCATATGTGAATAATATAAATACAGTCTATTATACAGCATTATTCACATGTGAATAATATAAACACAGTCTATTGTACCCCATTATTTACATGTGAATAATATAAATACAGTCTATTATACCGCATTATTCACATGTGAATAATATAAATACAGTGTATTATATAGTATTATTCACATGTGAATACTATAAATACAGCTTATTATACAGCATTATTCACATGTGAATAATATAAATACAGTCCATTATATAGCATTATTCACATGTGAATAATATAAATAGAGTCTATTATACAGAATTATTCACATGTGGATAATATAAATACAGTCTATTATACTGCATTATTCACATGTGAATAATATAAATACAGTGTAATATATAGTATTATTCACATGTGAATACTATAAATACAGTTTATTATACAGCATTATTCACATGTGAATAATATAAATACAGTCCATTATATAGCATTATTCACATGTGAATAATATAAATACAGTCTATTATACAGAATTATTCACATGTGGATAATATAAATACAGTCTATTATACAGAATTATTCACATGTGGATAATATAAATACAGTCTATTATACCACATTATTCACATGTGAATAATATAAATACAGTGTATTATATAGCATTATTCACATGTGAATAATATAAATACAGTCTATTATACCGCATTATTCACATGTGAATAATATAAATACAGTCTATTATACCGCATTATTCACGTGTGAATAATATAAATACAGTGTATTATATAATATTATTCACATGTGAATACTATAAATACAGTTTATTATACCGCATTATTCACATGTGAATAATATAAATACAGTCTATTATACAGCATTAGTCATATGTGAATAATATAAATACAGTCTATTATACAGCATAATATTTATATGTAAATAATATAAATACAAAATATTATACAGCATTATTCACATGTGAATAATATAAATACAGTCAATTATACCGCATTATTCACATGTGAATAATATAAATACAGTCTATTATACAGCATTATTCACAAGTGATTAATATAAATACAGTCCATTATATAGCATTATTCACATGTGAATAATATAAATACAGTTTATTATACAGTATTATTCACAAGTGAATAATATAAATACAGTCTATTATACAGAATTATTCACATGTGGATAATATAAATACAGTTTATTATACAGCATTATTCATATGTGAATAACATAAATACAGTCTATTATACAGCATAATTCACATGTGAATAATATAAATACAGTCTATTATACAGCATTATTCACATGTGAATAATATAAATGCAGTCTATTATACCGCATTATTAACATATGAATACTATAAATACAGTTTATTATACAGCATTATTCACATGTGAATAATATAAATACAGTCCATTATATAGCATTATTCACATGTGAATAATATAAATACAGTCTATTATACAGAATTATTCACATGTGGATAATATAAATACGGTCTATTATACCGCATTATTCACATGTGAATAATATAAATACAGTCTATTATACAGCATTATTCACATGTGAATAATATAAATACAGTGTATTATATAGCATTATTCACATGTGAATAATATAAATACAGTCTATTATACCGCATTATTCACATGTGAATAGTATAAATACAGTCTATTATACAGCATTATTCATATGTGAATAATATGAATACAAACTATTATACAGCATTATTCACAAGTGAATTATATAAATACAGTCTATTATATAGCATTATTCACATGTGAATAATATAAATACAGTTTATTATACAGCATTATTCATATGTGAATAATATAAATACAGTCTATTATACAGCATTATTCACATGTGAATAATATAAATACAGTCTATTATACAGAATTATTCACATGTGAATAATATAAATACAGTCTAGAATACAGCATTAATCACATGTGAATAATATAAATACAGTCTATTATACAGCATTATTCATAAATGAATAGTATAAATACAAACTATTATACCGCATTATTCACATGTGAGTACTATAAATACAGTCTATTATACAGCATTATTCACATGTGAATAATATAAATACAGTCTATTATACAGAATTATTCACATGTGAATAATATAAATACAGTCTAGAATACAGCATTAATCACATGTGAATAATATAAATACAGTCTATTATACAGCATTATTCATAAATGAATAATATAAATACAAACTATTATACCGCATTATTCACATGTGAGTACTATAAATACAGTCTATTATACAGCATTATTCACATGATCTTGCACCACCATGCTTTAGCAGACTAATATATTGGTGGACCAACCAGAACCCTTCTTAGGTAGAGCGACCTTTGGGGCAATAACCTCTCCATTTTATTCCAATGACCATTGATTGCTATTTAAAAGCTGGCCATACGTGGAAAGGAAGGTTTGATAGTGAACAGACGTGTTGCCATCGCAGGATTAATAAGTGCTATTGAATGCATGCTAACTGTACGTGCTAATGACACGCTCCATCTGTCTGACAGCAGGCACACAATCATAGTGTGTGTGTGTGTGTGTGTGTGTGTGCGTGTGCCTTTAAGTGCTGTTTGGGACAGCTTTTATTTGGTGTGAGTGTGCTTTGCTGCCCAAATAAATGGATGCAATCCCTTGCGGACTCTGCGATTTTGTGTGTGTGTGTGTGTGTGTGTGTGTGTGCGTGTGCGAGTGTGTGTGTCCCAAAGCACTGTGCCCCTGTTGTGACATCATCTATGAATGTCATAATTGAGGGTCTGTAAATTGCCGCTTTTCCCCGCTCAGCGTGGCCCCATGTGTCAATAGTGAGGTTCAAGGTGACGGAGCGGATCAATAACCCAGACAGGAGCCATCCGCTGAATTTACAGCCCGGTAACAAGAGAGCCATGAAAGTGCGCCGGCTCTTTAGCCTTCAGCGAGCTGCTGCTGCCGCGTCTGCTGCTGCTGCTGGACGCCGGCCTGCGTTTGTCAAACATGCAAGCTGCTGATTCTCTAAAGGAATGTCGTGTCCTTGTCCTTTTGGAGGGCAATTGTGGCTCTGCATCCACGTTGGCCTTTTTGTAGAAATGACAAATAAATGAAACAAAAACCTCAATGTAGGTCTCGCTGAGACCTATATTTCATACACTGACCGCCCCCAACTAAAATCAACAGGAAGTTTGCTATTCCCACTTTAATACAACAACTACATTACTTTCATGTACATTAGAGTCTCAAAAAGGCGGCACCAAGGCGTCCTTATAAAATGCCAAATCCACTTTACAACTGTTATTACTATGAGAATGATGTATAACACATGTGTATACAACTTTTTCTCTGCGTAATAATCCATCCATCCATCTTCTACCGCTTATCTGGTCTTGGGTCGCGGGGGCAGCAGCCAAAGCGGTCCCGTCTATTGCTATTTGCAGCTTTAATTATCATTATTAGGGTCCGCCAGGCCCATTGCAAAATGACTTTTTGCAATTGGCCAAAGGACCCTATTGAAACTGTAAGGTTTTATTCTTTCTTTATTATTATTCCGCCGCCTCTTCAAACTGTAATTTGACCCACTGAACATGCTTCAAAACTCACCAGATTTCACACACTCATCAGAACTGGCGAAAATTGCCATCTAATAAAAAAACAAAACCCCAAAAATAAAAAATGCGCTCTAGCGCCCTCTAGAAAAAAAAAAACAGATTGCTTGTAACTTCTGTTAGGAATGTCGTACAGCCATGAAACACAAACCTCTCTGTAGGGCTGACTTAGACCTAGATTTCATACTTTTACCTTCTAGGACAAAAATCAACAAAAATGTTGCAAAAACCCATTCAAAGCAAAATTTTCGCAAAAAAATGCTATTTTTGCCTCTTTGCGCTGTAATTTGATGCCCTTAAAATACTTCAAAACTTACCAAACTTGACACACACATCAGGACTGGCTAAAATTGAGATCTAATAAAAAAATACAAAAATACCCAAAACTGCAAATTGCGCTGTAGCACAATTTTTGAAAAAAACACAGAAAAAACTACTCCTAGGAAGAAAACACAGACAAAACTGCTTGTAACTTCCGGTAGGAATGTCGGAGGGACGTGAAACAAAAACCTCTATGTAGGTCTCACTTAGGCCTACATTTCATAGATTGACGACTTCCAACACAAACCAACAGGAAGTTTGCAATCCCTCCTTCAAAACAAAATTTTTGTAAAAACCGGTCACCTTTCTTCAAACATTAGCTCCTCTGAGCGCGTTTGTCGTTTCGGTTTCAAACTCGCACAGGAGAGAGATTTAACCCTTCTGATTAAAAGTTATCCAAAGAGTTTTGATTACTGCTCCGGTTTTGATTTTACGCGCCTTCAAAGAACCCCTGCGCAAAGTTTCCTAAAATATGTCATTTTTGCCTCTTTGAACTGTAATTTGACCCCCTTAAAGCTCTACTATGCAAAGCGAAAGCCATTTATCAACAACATCCAGAAACGCCGAGCTGTAATTAGACCCCCTTAACATGCTTCAAAACTCACCAAATTTTACACACACACCAGAACTGGAGAAAATTCACATCTAATAAAAAAACAAACCCCAACAATCCAAATTGCGCTCTAGCGCCCCCCAGGAAAAAACACAGACAAAACTGCTTGTAAATTCTGTTAGGAATGTCATAGAGACATGAAACAAAAACCTCTATGTAAGTTTGACTAAGACCAGGGCTTGAGTCGCGGGGGCAGCAGCCAAAGCGGACCTGACAAACGCTGCTTGCAGCTTTAATTTTTCATGTTATTCATGTATTTAATTACCATGATTACATCACTTGACTCGTGAGACTGGAGTGTCCAAACGTGTTTCACTGAAACATGCAGGGATAATTTTACATATTTTGTTTTGTAAATAAAAGTTAAAAATTCTGTATTAATATTTAAAGACAAAACGTTGTGTCAGAATTGTGTTATAGGCAACACATCACATGATTATTAGTTATTATAAATAACATTTATGTTTTTTTTTCACTACATTACATTGTTTTGCTCTTTTTTAACATACATTTTACTGTTGTTTTTTTTAACTTAAAAAGTATTTAGCTAGCAGTACTGTTTTCAGTCATAGTTGAAATGTCACCGAATACACGGAGATAACTTATTTCATCGGATTTGGATCTGAAGGATGCTACTTCCTGTGATGCTACTTCCTGCAGACCATGTGACTTTTTCAGAAGGCATCATAAGTTAGTGCAAGGCTTTGGACTGAAGGGACATTTTCGGCCTGCGATGACGTGGCGACTTGTCCAGGGTGTACCCTGCCTTCCGCCCGATTGTAGCTGAGATAGGCGCCAGCGCCCCCCGCGACCCCGAAAGGGAATAAGCGGTAGAAAATGGATGGATGGATGGACATTTTCGGCACCAAATGTGTTGTGAAAATTAAAATAATTCATTATTAATCTGTTGTATAACACTAATAATTATTTGCTTTATCACCTATGATTCTCTTTTCAGATTAAGCAATTGATTAACTTATCAAGTGATGTACATTGAATTGGTGTTAGCAACTTTAATGTACAAATTCTACCAAAAAGGCCACCCTTATTCTTTCATTTTTTTCCACATTAGGCTCTCAGCCCAAAAAGATGGACACCCTGTGTAAAGGAGTAGTGAATTTTAATTGTTTTTAACTGAAAAGAAACGTAAAGTTAAAGTTCTAATACTGAATAACAAGATCAACAACATTTTTATGAAGGATTTACAAACCCTGTTTCCATATGAGTTGGGAAATTGTGTTAGATGTAAATATAAACGGAATACAAAGATTTGCAAATCATTTTCAACCCATATTCAGTTGAATATGCTACAAAGACAACATATTTGATGTTCAAACTCATAAACTTTGGGTTTTTTTTGCAAATACTAATTAACGTAGAATTTCATGGCTGCAACACGTGCCAAAGTAGTTGGGAAAGGGCATGTTCACCACTGTGTTGCATCACCTTTTCTTTTAACAACACTCAATAAATGTTTGGGAACTGAGGAAACTAATTGTTGTAGCTTGGAAAGTGGAATTCTCTCCCATTCTTGTTTTATGTAGAGCTTCAGTCGTTCAAAAGTCCGGGGTCTCCGCTGTCGTATTTTACGTTTCCTAATGCGCCACACATTTTCGATGGCAGACAGGTCTGGACTGCAGGCGGGCCAGGAAAGTACTCGCACCCTTTCTTTACGAAGCCACGCTGTTGTAACACTTGTCTTGCTGAAATAAGCAGGGGCGTCCATGATGACGTTGCTTGGATGACAACATATGTTGCTCCAAAACCTGTATGGACCATTCAGCATTAATGGTGCCTTCACAGATGTGTAAGTTACCCATGCCTTGGGCACTAATGCACCCCCATACCATCACAGATGCTGGCTTTTGAACTTTGCGCTTATAACAATCCGAATTCTTATTTTCCTCTTTGTTCCGGAGGACGCCACGCCTCTTATTCCAAATATAATTTGAAATGTGGACTCGTCAGACCACAGAACATCTTTCCACTTTGCATCAGTCCATCTTATATGAGCTCCGGCCCAGCCAAGCCGGTGGCGTTTCAGGATATTGTTGATAAATAGGTTTTGCTTTGCATAGTAGAGTTTTAACTTGCACTTACAGATGTAGCACCCAACTGTAGTTACTGACAGTGGTTTTATGAAGTGTTCCTGAGCCCATGTGGTGATATCCTTTACACACTGATGTCGGTTTTTGATGCAGTACCCCCTGAGGGGTTAAAGGTCCGTAATATCAACGCTTACGTGCAGTGATTTCTCCAGATTCTCTGAACCTGTTGATGATTTTACGGACCGTAGATGGTAAAATCCCTAAATTCCTTGCAATAGCTCGTTGAGAAATGTTGTTCTAAAACTGTTCGATAATTTGCTTACAAAGTGGTGACCCTCACCCCATCCTTGTTTGTGAATTACTTAGCATTTCATGGAAGCTGCTTTTAAACCCAATCATGGCACCCACCTGTTCCCAATTAGCCTGCACACCTGTGGGATGTTCCATATAAGCGTTTGATGAGCATTCCCCAACTTTATCAGTATTTATTGCCACCTTTCCCAACTTCTTTGTCACGTGTTGCTGGCATCAAATTCTAAAGTTAATGATTATTTGCACAAAAAAAAAAAATGTTTATCAGTTTGAACATCAAATATGTTGTCTTTGTAGCATTTTCAACTGAATATGGGTTGAACATGATTAGCAAATCATTGCATTCCGTTTATATTTACATCTAACACAATTTCCCAACTCATATGTATTTCCATGCTTTTGTCCTTGAATGAGATGATGTATCACCTATCATGTACTAAAGGCAAAAAAAAAAGCCAACTACGAGCAAAAACCAGTAAAAAAAACAAAAGTATATGGAGAGCTTTTTTGCAAAGGGAAAATGCCAGAGGCTCCCACTAATTCCACATATGACTTTTTTCTTCAAATTCATTTTCATGCATATTTATTTGCCACATGTGAAAATAATGCCTACATTAAAGCATTCCCTGGTGCAATAAATGTTGGGGACCCCTGAATTAGACAATGTTTTGATGTTTTGCACATTGCAGGTAGGAAATCTCCACGACAACACATGGTCCAGCAGGGATGGAAGCCACAATGACAACAGGTGAGCTGTGAAGGTGACAGTCTTTTTTTTTTTCCAGGTGATGGATTAGCTTCATTTCCAGCGTTAGCCGTCTGTTGCCAGAGTGTGTGATGCCGCGTGTGTGTGTGTGTGTACGTGTGTGTGTGTAGGTGATATGTGGTTCTGCTTGACCATGTGCGTTGGACTGTGTTTCTGTCACCTTGTGTCTATTTATACGTGTCTTTACCTGCAAGTGTGTGTCTGTAAGTGCGTGAGTGAGCAAGTGTGTGTGTGTGTCAGTGTGTGAGTGATGGCCGCGGCCCAGCGCTGGGATGCTGCCTCTCTATGGCCGGGAGCAACAAGGAGGTGTGTGTACAATCAAAGGAGTGATGACAGGTGCAATGGACATCACACGCTTATGATGTCCACAACCCAGTGAAGGTGACACCTGACCGAGCGCACGCCAACACACACACACACACACACTGGAGAAAGCAGTCGCAAATATTTTAGTGGCTGGTTGGAGAAAATAAGAATAGTTTTTTTTGATGGTTTTGTGGTTTTTCTTATTTTGTGTTGGCAAGATGTTAAATCTGTCGCAACAAGAAAGGTATGCAGGCGTGGTGATTGCTCAGTACAATATGGATGAATAAAAGCATATACAGTACCACAAAGACTGATGAAATGGAACTTTATTGTTATTGCACTTAAAAAGTACAACTAAATGTGTTTTCAATACAACTTGTCCAAGACAATACATACAGTAAACAGGGGTAGACTGAATATATATATATATATATATATCTATATATATATATATATATATATATATATATATATATATATAGCGAGAGAGAGAGAGAGAGAGAGACAGAGAGAGAGAGAGAGATCTAGATGCATATATATGGGTTGTACTTGTAAATATATATATATATATATATATATATATATATATATATATATGTACATATACATACATACAAACATGCATCTATATATATGTATATATGTATATATATGTATATATATATATATATGTATATATATATATATATATGTATGTATATATATATATATATATATATATATATATATATAAATATATATATATATATATATATATATATATATATATATATATATATATATATATATATATATATATATATATATACAGAGAGAGAGAGTGAGAGATCTAGGGGATGGCGTGGCCGTGTGCAACCCGAGCGTCCCTGGTTCAATTCCCACCTAGTACCAACCTCGTCACGTCCGTTGTGTCCTGAGCAAGACACTTCACCCTTGCTCCTGATGGGTGCTGGTTGGCGCCTTGCATGGCAGCTCCCTCCATCAGTGTGTGAATGTGTGTGTGAATGGGTAAATGTGGAAGTAGTGTCAAAGCGCTTTGAGTACCTTGAAGGTAGAAAAGCGCTATACAAGTACAACCCATTTACCATTTATACATATATATATGTACATATACATACATATATACATGCATCTATATATATATATATATATATGTATATAAATATATATGAGACACTAGTGATTTAGGGCTATATAAGTAAACATTGATTGATTGATTGATATATATATATATATATATATATATATATATATATATATATATATATATATATATATATACGCGACCCCAAATGGATGGATATATGTATGTATGTGTGTGTGTGTATATACTGTATATATGTTTTTTTTGTTGTTGTTTTACTACACATAGTTTCACTTTTTCTTACTAAGCTACATGCAGACATAGCATTATCTACATTATATTATTATCAAATATTTTAAAGTTGAGCTCGTTAAAAAGCTCCAAAACATATTGCCTTACAGAAAAACATGTTTTTATGATAGCCTTTATTTTCTATCGGAACGAAAAACCTAAATTAATAAAATAAATACATTTATCGTATTTAAATAATGTTTTTTTAAATGAATATACATGCATGTTTTGTCATCAATGTTTTATTATTATATTGGATATATATATCCATCCATTTTCTACCGCTTATTCCCTTTTGGGGTCGAGGGGGGCGCTGGCGCCTATCTCAGCTACAATCGGGCGGAAGGCGGGGTACACCCTGGACAAGTCGCCACCTCATCGCAGGATATATATATATATATATATATATATATATATATATATATATATATATATATATATTTACATATATATATACATATAAATGATGTTGCTGCTACTGGAACCTTGATTTCCCCAAGTACTTTATTACGTATAAAGTTCTAATATCCAAACAAGAGGTCAACCAACATCCACTGGACAGAAAAATGACAACATATATTCTAAGCTAACTTTGTGGAGCAGTGGAACATTTAAGAAAGAAGAATCCATTACAAGTTTATGACAATCTGTATAAAATAATAATAGAGGAGTGTTTTATTATTGTTTAGCCTTGATGGAGGTCGACCCTCCACTTAGTGTCATTCTATGTATATTTTATTGTTTCTTTTAATATGATAAGAAATCCCTGCTGGCCCAGTGTAGTAGTCCATCCTGTGTATCATCTGAGCCGCCCTGTGAGCCAAAAACAAGGTAAACATATAATAATAACATCCTGAGAATGGATCTCAGTGTCTTCCCCCTTCAGCAAAACAAGGCCCACAACACACTCGCCTCCTCCTCCTCCCTGATCCCCCCCGGGCAGTGCGGCGAGCGCCCGGGTGTGAAATGTAAAAGGAAGAACGCTGTCGTTCAAACTGTCCCGCCGCCCTCGCCTTTCTTCCAGCAACTCTTCCTTCACTTTGCCTCTTACTCCATTTCTCTGTCGCCATCCTTCTTCCCCCCCGCTCATTTTTCTCTCCCAGGTGGGCTGGGCTGTCGCAGGTGTGCAGGGGCCCTCAGCCAATGAAGGATGGCGGCCGTCGGAAACGCTGACTTTGATGAACCTGGCGAGATGTCCTTCTATCACTCTTTTCCGACTGGATTCACACACACACACACACACACACACACACACACACACACACACACACACACACACACACACACACACACACACACACACACACACATGCTAAAAAACCCTCTGGTCCAATTATTTGTCTTGTTGAAGGATGATGCTGCATTTGAGTAACTAACTGTATGGTCATCTGGTCTTTTATTTGTACATGTGACTGTCTCATAATATCTTATATGCAAAGTAGCCACCGATTGTGCAAGTTCTCCCCCTTAAAATGATGACAGAGGTCTGTAATTTTCATCATAGGTACACTTCAACTGTGAGAGACAGAATGTGGAAAAAAAATCCAGGAATTCACATTGTAGGAATTTTAAAGAATTTATTTGTAAATGATGGTGGAAAATAAGTATTTGGTCAACCATTCAAAGCTCTCACTGATGGAAGGAAGTTTTGGCTCAAAATCTCACGATACATGGCCCCATTCTTTCTTTCCTTAACACGGATCAATCGTCCTGTCCCCTTAGCAGAAAAACAGCCCCAAAGCATGATGTTTCCACCCCCATGCTTCACAGTAGGCATGGTGTTCTTGGGATGCAACTCAGTATTCTCCTTCCTCCAAACACGACGAGTTGAGTTTATACCAAAAAGTTCTATTTTGGTTTCATCTGACCACATGACATTCTCCCAATCCTCTGCTGTATCATCCATGTATCCATATATATATATATATATATATATATATATATATATATATATATATATATACATATATATATATATATATATATATATATATATATACAGCTGCGATCAAAAGTGTACAATCATTTCCAATCATGTCTACAACTCTTATTTTTTTGTGATGTAGTGATTGGAGCACATACTTGTTGCTCACAAAAAACATTCATGAAGTTTGCTATTTTTATGAATTTATTATGGCTCTGCTGAAAATGTGAGCAATCAAAAGTATACATACAGTAATATTAATATTTGCTCACATGTCCCTTGGCAAGTTTCACTGCAATAAGACACTTGTGGTAGCCATCAGCAAGCTTCTGCTTACATTTTTGACCACAAAATTGCTGCAGCTCAGCTAAATGTGTTCTGACGTGGACTTGTTTCTTGAGCATTGTCCAGGACTTTGGGAAGGCCATTCTAAAACCTTCATTCTAGCCTGATTTATCCATTCCTTTACCACTTTTGAGGTGTGTTTTGGGGTCATTGTCCTGTTGGAACCTCCGGGCTGATGATTTTAGCTTGTCCTGAAGAATTTGGAGCTAATTTGGGGCGGTATAGCTCGGTTGGTAGAGCAGCCGTGCCAGCGACTTGAGGGTCGCAGGTTCGATTCCCGCTTCCGCCATCCTAGTCACTGCCGTTGTGTCCTTGGGCAAGACACTTTACCCACCTGCTCCCAGTGCCACCCACACTGGTTTAAATGTAACTTATATATTGGGTTTCACTATGTAAAGCGCTTTGAGTCACTAGAGAAAAGCGCTATATAAATATAATTCACTTCACTTCACTTCACTAATCCTCCCTTTGAATTGTCCCATTTAGAGCAGAAGTTCCATTGGCAGCAAAGCAGGCCCAGAGCATAATACTACCACCACCATGCTTGACGGTAGGAATTGTGTTCCTGGGATTATAGGCCTCACCTTTTCTCCTCCAAACATATTGCTGGGTATTGTGGCCAAACAGTTCCATTTTGGTTTCATCTGACCACAGAACTTTCCTCCTGAAGGTATTATCTTTGTCCATCTGATGTCAGATTGACTGATTAAAAACTTCAGTTTGTCCTCGGTGTGTTGCTGTAGTTTGCTATCAAATTAAATGAGCCCTACAAAGTGTTTATACTGTAAGTATTTATTACACACCAACTGTCTGAGTACATTTATCATAGTTGTTTTTTTGAATAACAAATGTGGATGTGTTTGAATATAAAATCGGTACAAAAGTAGCATCAATATGGCATAAACGAGGTAAATTAGCATTGATTTAGCGCATTTTAAAAGTGGAGGATTCCTTTTGAGCGTTTTTTTTTTTTTGATCAGGCATGGAAAATGACAACATTAAAAAAAGGAAGTCCGACTGAGTCAACTACAAAGTTGCCCGATTTGCTTTGGCCTTGTGTGGAACTGGAAATGATGGCACATGTAACAAAATCATCAAAACATGCAGTTTGATGTTGCAGATATCTGATGGAATATGTTGGGTACCAAGTACAAAAGTTGGTACCTATTCCGATATTTTTCTTTTTTTCTTTAAAACTTAAGGCTTTAATGTTTTGTGGAGGGATGTTCTCCCGGTGTCCAACTGCATAAATTGCTTCTACGAGGTTATCTACATTGATATCATGTACAGTATACTGTACTGTCAACATAGAGGAAAACAAATCATGTGCAACTCCTTCACCATGGCTTTTACTATTTGACTAGTGTGTGTGTGTGTGTGTGTGTGTTACACCTGCTATGTGAGCAGCTATAAGAGTCTGAGGGCTAATCCCTTTCTGTTGGGGCCTAATCCTGTCCTAATCCCTTTAAAACTCTCAATGGGGCTCCTGGGACCCGGGTGCCTATAAATCTTGTCAAACACTAGAAAGACATTTTAAATCGTTCTGGGCTTTTGTGTTTGAACATTGCGCTTTTCACTTTTTTAAATGAGATTAGGCATGTTGATGTTATTCTACCACACAGCACTTCAATCTGTTCTATCTGCCTGCTGTATATATAGTGCAACTGTTTTATTGGCCTGCTGCATGTATATATATATATATATATATATATATATATATATATATATATATATATATATATATATATATATATGTATAAGCAAGACGACGGCGAAAAAGACTGCTTTAATTGAAAAATAAAAGAGTCAGACCTGCTCAAAAGCATCTCCTTCCTGGGTGGTCCATTGAACCCGCACGACGACGGCAAGAGTCTGTCACACCAGTGGTTTGTGTTCTCCAGAGCAAAAATGTCTTAAACGGACAACTAATAATCCAATGTATTGATCAGTTAATCAACAAAATCTAATAGGTCTACTAAATGATAACATAGTATCTGAGAAACAGGCCTTGCTCCACAGTTACACGTCGAATCCTTCACTTCATGTATTAAGAAAACGCAGATTGTACAGTGTGTGTGTGTGTGTGTGTTTGTGTGTGTGCGTGCATGCTGGCAGACAATTATTTGTGCACTCGCTGATTTTAATCTTCTTTCTCAAACACGCTGCTGCACCCCCTCCACCCCCCCCCCCACAAACATACTTGGCAAACAAATAAATCCATTACTGAAATGAAAAACAACAGAGCCGCTATGAGGGAGCGTGGAGTGAGAGTGTGATTTTATTTAAGTATTCTTGTAAACCATTTAAGATATTAATGTTGCAAGGCTACTTATCAATATTTCACAGCATAAAAGGTGTGGTGCACGAATGGCCAAGCAGCAGAGAGAGAGCAGCACTCTCCTGCACTTTTTGAGGAGGAGGATTCCCCTGCTTGGGAACTTCAGCGGGTCAACAGCAATTGGCTTCACACTGTATGAACACTGGTGGACCAGGACTACATGTTGAGTGCAGCATCAACATGATCTCACACTATTATGTTTGATCCACTAAGGACTGGACTCTGATTATTATGTTGGATCCACTATGGACTGGACTCTCACACTATTATGTTAGATCCACTAAGGACTGGACTCTGATTATTATGTTGGATCCACTATGGACTGGGATTTCACTATAATGTTGAATCCACTATGGATTGGACTCTCACACTATTATGTTAGATCCACTATGGATTGGACTCTCACTATTATGTTAGATCCACTATGGACTGGACTCTCACACTATTATGTTAGATCCACTATGGACTGGACTCACACTATTATGTTCGATCCACTATGGACTGGACTCTCACTATTATGTTTGATCCAGTAAGGACTGGACTCTCACACTATTATGTTAGATCCACTATGGACTAGGCTCTCACACTATTATGTTAGATCCACTATGGACTGGGCTCTCACACTATTATGTTAGATCCACTATGGACTGGACTCTCACTATTATGTTAGATCCAGTAAGAACTGGACTCTCACATTATTATGTTAGATCCACTATGGACTGAACTCCCACACAATTATGTTGGATCCATTATGGACTGGACTCTCACACTATTAATTAGATCCACTATGGACTGGACTCTCACACTATTATGTTAGATCCACTATGGACTGGACTCTCACTATTATGTTAGAACTTTCACAGTATCATGTTAGACCCGCTCGACATCCATTGCTTTCCTCCTCTCCAAGGTTCTCATAGTCATCATTGTCACCGACGTCCCACTGGGGTTGAGTTTTCCTTGCCCTTATGTGGGCCTACCGAGGATGTCGTGGTGGTTTGTGCAGCCCTTTGAGACACTAGTGATTTAGGGTTATATAAGTAAACATTGATTGATTGATTGATCCAGTAAGGACTGGACTCTCACACTATTATGTTAGATCCACTATGGACTGGACTCTCACACTATTATGTTAGATCCACTATGGACTGAACTCTCACACAATTATGTTGGATCCATTATGGACTGGACTCTCACACTATTATGTTAGATCCACTATGGACTGGACTCTCACACTATTATGTTAGATCCACTATGGACTGAACTCTCACACAATTATGTTGGATCCATTATGGACTGAACTCTCACACTATTATGTTAGATCTACTATGGACTGGACTATCACTATTATGTTAGATCCACTAAGGACTGGACTCTCACACTATTATGTTAGATTCACTATGGACCGGACTCTCATTATAATGGTGGATCCACTATGGACTGGACTCTCACACTATTATGTTAGATCCACTATGGACTGGACTCTCACTATTATGTTAGATCCACTACTGTATGGCCTGGTCTCCAACGCTATTAAGTTAGATCCATAATGGACTGGACTCGCACACTATTAGGTTAGATCCACTATGGACTGGACTCTCACTATTATGTTAGATCCACTATGGACTGGATTCCAACACTATTATGTTAGATCCACTATGGACTGGACTATCACACTATTATGTTAGATCCACTATGGACTGGACTCTCACCTTATTATGTTAGATTCACTATGGACCGGACTCTCACAATATTATGTTCGATCCACTATGGACTGGACTCTCACAATATTATGTTAGATCCACTATGTACTGTACTCTCACTATTATGTTAGATCCACTATGGACTGGACTCTCACACTATTATGTTAGATTCACTATGGACCAGACTCTCATTATAATGTTAGATCCACTATGGACTGGACTCATACACAGTTATGTTAGATCCACTATGGCCTGGACTCTCACTATTATGTTAGATCCACTATGGACTGGCCAATCACACTATTAATTAGATCCACTATGGACTGGACTCTCACACGATTATGTTAGATCCACTAAGGACTGGACTCTCACACTATTATGTTAGATCAACTATGGACTGGACTCTCACACTATTAATTAGATCCACTATGGACTGGACTCTCACACTATTATGTTAGATCCACTATGGACTGGACTCTCACACTATTATGTTAGATCCACTATGGACTGGACTCTCACACTATTATGTTAGATCCACTATGGACTGGACTCTCACACTATTATGTTAGATCCACTAAGGACTGGACTCTCACACTATTATGTTATATCAACTATGAACTGGACTCTCACACTATTATTTAGATCCACTATGGACTGGACTCTCAAACTATTATGTTAGATCCACTATGGACTGGACTCTCAGAATATTATGTTAGATCCACTATGGACTGGACTCTCACACTATTATGTTAGATCCACTATGGACTGGGCTCTCACACTATTATGTTAGATCCACTATGGACTGGACTATCACACTATTAATTAGATCCACTATGGACTGGACTCTCACACTATTATGTTAGATCCACTATGGACTGGACTCTCACACTATTATGTTAGATCCACTATGGACTGGACTCTCACAATATTATGTTCGATCCACTATGGACTGGACTCTCACAATATTATGATAGATCCACTATGGACTGTACTCTCACTATTATGTTAGATCCACTATGGACTGGACTCTCACACTATTATGTTAGATTCACTATGGACCGGACTCTCATTATAATGTTAGATCCACTATGGACTGGACTCTCACACTATTATGTTAGATCCACTATGGACTGAACTCCCACACAATTATGTTGGATCCATTATGGACTGGACTCTCACACTATTATGTTAGATCCACTATGGACTGGACTCTCACACTATTATGTTAGATCCACTATGGACTGAACTCTCACACAATTATGTTGGATCCATTATGGACTGAACTCTCACACTATTATGTTAGATCTACTATGGACTGGACTCTCACTATTATGTTAGATCCACTAAGGACTGGACTCTCACACTATTATGTTAGATTCACTATGGACCGGACTCTCATTATAATGGTGGATCCACTATGGACTGGACTCTCACACTATTATGTTAGATCCACTATGGACTGGACTCTCACTATTATGTTAGATCCACTACTGTATGGCCTGGTCTCCAACGCTATTAAGTTAGATCCATAATGGACTGGACTCGCACACTATTAGGTTAGATCCACTATGGACTGGACTCTCACTATTATGTTAGATCCACTATGGACTGGATTCCAACACTATTATGTTAGATCCACTATGGACTGGACTATCACACTATTATGTTAGATCCACTATGGACTGGACTCACACTATTATGTTAGATTCACTATGGACCGGACTCTCACAATATTATGTTCGATCCACTATGGACTGGACTCTCACAATATTATGTTAGATCCACTATGGACTGTACTCTCACTATTATGTTAGATCCACTATGGACTGGACTCTCACACTATTATGTTAGATTCACTATGGACCAGACTCTCATTATAATGTTAGATCCACTATGGACTGGACTCATACACAGTTATGTTAGATCCACTATGGCCTGGACTCTCACTATTATGTTAGATCCACTATGGACTGGACTCTCACACTATTATGTTAGATCCACTATGGAATGGACTCTCACACTATTAACTAGATCCACTATGGACTGGGCTCTCACACTATTATGTTAGATCCACTATGGACTGGACTCTCACACTATTATGTTAGATCCACTATGGAATGGACTCTCACACTATTAACTAGATCCACTATGGACTGGGCTCTCACACTATTAATTAGATCCACTATGGACTGGACTATCACACTATTATGTTAGATCCACTATGGACTGGACCCTCACACTATTATGTTAGATCCACTAAGGACTGGACTCTCACACTATTATGTTAGATCCACTATGGACTGGACTCTCACAATATTATGTTTGATCCACTATGGACTGTACTCTCACTATTATGTTAGATCCACTAAAGACTGGACTCTCACACTCTTATGTTAGATCCACTATGGACTGGACTCTCACAATATTATGTTAGATCCACTATGGACTGGACTCTCACAATATTATGTTAGATCCACTATGGACTGGACTCTCACACTATTATGTTAGTTCCACTATGGACTGGACTCTCACACTATTATGTTAGATCCACTATGGACTGGGCTCTCACACTATTATGTTAGATCCACTATGGACCGGACTATCACACTATTAATTAGATCCACTATGGACTGGACTCTCACACTATTATGTTAGATCCACTATGGACTGGACTCTCACACTATTATGTTAGATCCACTATGGACTGGACTCTCACAATATTATGTTCGATCCACTATGGACTGGACTCTCACAATATTATGTTAGATCCACTATGGACTGTACTCTCACTATTATGTTAGATTCACTATGGACCGGACTCTCATTATAATGTTAGATCCACTATGGACTGGACTCTCACTATTATATTAGATCCACTATGGACTGGACTGTCACACTATTATGTTAGTTCCACTATGGACTGGACTCTCACACTATTATGTTAGATCCACTATGGACTGTACTCTCACTATTATGTTAGATCCACTATGGACTGGACTCTCACACTATTATGTTAGATTCACTATGGACCAGACTCTCATTATAATGTTAGATCCACTATGGACTGGACTCATACACAGTTATGTTAGATCCACTATGGCCTGGACTCTCACTATTATGTTAGATTCACTATGGACTGGACTCTCACACTATTATGTTAGATCCACTATGGAATGGACTCTCACACTATTAACTAGATCCACTATGGACTGGGCTCTCACACTATTATGTTAGATCCACTATGGACTGGACTCTCACACTATTATGTTAGATCCACTATGGAATGGACTCTCACACTATTAACTAGATCCACTATGGACTGGGCTCTCACACTATTAATTAGATCCACTATGGACTGGACTATCACACTATTATGTTAGATCCACTATGGACTGGACCCTCACACTATTATGTTAGATCCACTAAGGACTGGACTCTCACACTATTATGTTAGATCCACTATGGACTGGACTCTCACAATATTATGTTTGATCCACTATGGACTGTACTCTCACTATTATGTTAGATCCACTAAAGACTGGACTCTCACACTCTTATGTTAGATCCACTATGGACTGGACTCTCACAATATTATGTTAGATCCACTATGGACTGGACTCTCACAATATTATGTTAGATCCACTATGGACTGGACTCTCACACTATTATGTTAGTTCCACTATGGACTGGACTCTCACACTATTATGTTAGATCCACTATGGACTGGGCTCTCACACTATTATGTTAGATCCACTATGGACTGGACTATCACACTATTAATTAGATCCACTATGGACTGGACTCTCACACTATTATGCTAGATCCACTATGGACTGGACTCTCACACTATTATGTTAGATCCACTATGGACTGGACTCTCACAATATTATGTTCGATCCACTATGGACTGGACTCTCACAATATTATGTTAGATCCACTATGGACTGTACTCTCACTATTATGTTAGATCCACTATGGACTGGACTCTCACACTATTATGTTAGATTCACTATGGACCGGACTCTCATTATAATGTTAGATCACTATGGACTGGACTCTCACTATTATATTAGATCCACTATGGACTGGACTCTCACACTATTATGTTAGTTCCACTATGGACTGGACTCTCACACTATTATGTTAGATCCACTATGGAATGGACTCTCACACTATTAACTAGATCCACTATGGACTGGGCTCTCACACTATTATGTTAGATGCACTATGGACTGGCCAATCACACTATTAATTAGATC
This sequence comes from Nerophis ophidion, assembly GCF_033978795.1. Lineage (NCBI taxonomy): Eukaryota > Metazoa > Chordata > Actinopteri > Syngnathiformes > Syngnathidae > Nerophis > Nerophis ophidion. The sequence goes on along the minus strand of NC_084627.1, from coordinate 42,504,738 downwards.
CACTAAGGACTGGACTCTCACACTATTATGTTAGATCAACTATGGACTGGACTCTCACACTATTAATTAGATCCACTATGGACTGGACTCTCACACTATTATGTTAGATCCACTATGGACTGGACTCTCACAATATTATGTTAGATCCACTATGGACTGGACTCTCACACTATTATGTTAGCTCCACTATGGACTGGACTCTCACACTATTATGTTAGATCCACTATGGACTGGACTCTCACACTATTATGTTAGATCCACTAAGGACTGGACTCTCACACTATTATGTTATATCAACTATGGACTGGACTCTCACACTATTATTTAGATCCACTATGGACTGGACTCTCACACTATTATGTTAGATCCACTATGGACTGGACTCTCACAATATTATGTTAGATCCACTATGGACTGGACTCTCACACTATTATGTTGGATCCACTATGGACTGGACTCTCACACTATTATGTTAGATCCACTATGAACTGGATTCTCACACTATTATGTTAGATCCACTAAGGACTGGACTCTCACACTATTATGTTAGATCCACTAAGGACTGGACTCTCACACTATTATGTTAGATCCACTATGGACTGGACTCTCACCTTATTATGTTGGATCCACTATGGACTGGACTCTCACACTATTATGTTAGATTCACTATGGACCGGACTCTCATTATAATGTTAGATCCACTATGGACTGGACTCATACACTATTATGTTAGATCCACTATGGACTGGACTCTCACTATTATGTTAGATCCACTATGGACTGGACTCTCACACTATTATGTTAGATGCACTATGGACTGTACTCTCACACTATTATGTTAGATCCACTATGGACTGGGACCCTCACACTATTATGTTAGATCCACTATGGACTGGATTGTCACACTATTATGTTAGATCCACTAAGGACTGGACTCTCACACTACTATGTTAGATCCACTATGGACTGGACTCTCACAATATTATGTTAGATCCACTATGGACTGGACTCTCACACTATTATGTTAGATCCACTATGAACTGGATTCTCACACTATTATGTTAGATCCACTAAGGACTGGACTCTCACACTATTATGTTAGATCCACTAAGGACTGGACTCTCACACTATTATGTTAGATCCACTATGGACTGGACTCTCACCTTATTATGTTGGATCCACTATGGACTGGACTCTCACACTATTATGTTAGATTCACTATGGACCGGACTCTCATTATAATGTTAGATCCACTATGGACTGGACTCATACACTATTATGTTAGATCCACTATGGACTGGACTCTCACTATTATGTTAGATCCACTATGGACTGGACTCTCACACTATTATGTTAGATCCACTATGGAATGGACTCTCACACTATTAACTAGATCCACTATGGACTGGACTCTCACACTACTATGTTAGATCAACTATGGACTGGACTGTCACACTATTAATTAGATCCACTATGGACTGGACTCTCACACTATTATGTTAGATCCACTATGGACTGGACTCTCACAATATTATGTTAGATCCACTATGGACTGGACTCTCACACTATTATGTTAGATCCACTATGGACTGGACTCTCACACTATTATGTTAGATCCACTATGGACTGGACTCTCACACTATTATGTTAGATCCACTAAGGACTGGACTCTCACACTATTATGTTATATCAACTATGGACTGGACTCTCACACTATTATTTAGATCCACTATGGACTGGACTCTCACACTATTATGTTAGATCCACTATGGACTGGACTCTCACAATATTATGTTAGATCCACTATGGACTGGACTCTCACACTATTATGTTAGATCCACTATGGACTGGACTCTCACACTATTATGTTAGATCCACTATGAACTGGATTCTCACACTATTATGTTAGATCCACTAAGGACTGGACTCTCACACTATTATGTTAGATCCACTAAGGACTGGACTCTCACACTATTATGTTAGATCCACTATGGACTGGACTCTCACCTTATTATGTTGGATCCACTATGGACTGGACTCTCACACTATTATGTTAGATTCACTATGGACCGGACTCTCATTATAATGTTAGATCCACTATGGACTGGACTCATACACTATTATGTTAGATCCACTATGGACTGGACTCTCACTATTATGTTAGATCCACTATGGACTGGACTCTCACACTATTATGTTAGATCCACTATGGAATGGACT